>NW_026937835.1:0-8122 GCF_032062105.1 Saccostrea cuccullata | reverse complement strand
TCCACCTACAAGTCAACAATATAGTATTCACAACTCCACCTACAAGTCAACAATATAGTATTCACAACTCCATCTACAAGTTAACAATAAAGTGTTTACAACTCCACTTACAAGTCAACAATATAGTGTTCAAAACTCCACCTACAAGTCAACAATAATAAAGTGTTCACAACTCCACCTACAAGTCAACAATTATAAAGTGTTCACAATTCCACCTACAAGTTAACAAGGAAGTGTTCACAACTCCACCTACAAGTCAACAATATAGTGTTCACAACTCCACCTACAAGTCAACAATATAGTGTTCAAAACTCTGCCTACAAGTTAACATAAAGTGTTTACAACTCCACCTACAAGTCAACAATATAATGTTTACAACTCCACCTACAAGTCAACAATATAGTATTCACAACTCCACCTACAAGTCAACAATATAGTATTCACAACTCCATCTACAAGTTAACAATAAAGTGTTTACAACTCCACCTACAAGTTAACAATATAGTGTTCACAACTCCACCTTCAAGATAACAATACATGTATAGTGTTCACAACTTCAACTACAAGTCAACAATATAGTATTCACAACTCCACCTACAAGTTAACAATAAAGTGTTTACAACTCCACCTACAAGTCAACAATATAGTGTTTACACATCCACCTACAAGTCAACAATATAGTGTTCACAACTCCACCTACAAGTCACCAATAAAGTGTTTACAACTCCACTTACAAGTCAACAATATAGTGTTCACAACTCCACCTACAAGTCAACAATATAGTGTTCAAAACTCTGCCTACAAGTTAACAATAAAGTGTTTACAACTCCACCTAAAGTGTTTACAACTCCACCTACAAGTCAACAATAAAGTGTTCACAACTCCACGTACAAATTAACAATATAGTATTCACAACTCCACCTACAAGTTAACAATAAAGTGTTTACAACTCCACCTACAAGTCAACAATATAGTATTCACAACTCCATCTACAAGTCAACAATATAGTATTCACAACTTCACCTACAAGTCAACAATATAGTGTTCACAACTCCACCTACAAGTCAACAATATAGTGTTCACAACTCCACCAAGAAGTGAACAATAAAGTGTTCACAACTCCACCTACAAGTTAACAAAATAATGTTCACAACTCCACCTACAAGTCAATAATAAAGTGTTTACAACTCCACCTACAAGTCAACAATATAGTGTTTACAACTCCACCTACAAGTCAACAATAAAGTGTTCACAACTCCACCTACAAGTCAACAATAAAGTGTTCACAAATCCACCTACAAATTAACAAAAAAGTGTTCACAACTCCACATACAAATTAACAATATAGTGTTCACAGCTCCACCTACAAGTCAACAATAAAGTGTTCACAACTCCACCTACAAGTCAACAATAAAGTGTTCACAACTCCACCTACAATTTAACAAAAAAGTGTTCACAACTCCACGTACAAATTAACAATATAGTGTTCACAACTCCACCTACAAGTCAACAATAAAGTGTTCACAACTCCACCTACAAGTCAACAAGTAAGTGTTCACAACTCCACCTACAAGTTAACAAGAAAGTGTTCACAACTCCACCTACAAGTCAACAATTTGAATTGTTATTACATATTATCATGAAAAATAATTCAACCAAATTACCTTGAAAATTTATGAGGTTTAAAAAATTAAAATCTGAAAAAGTTATACAAAATCCTTAGTAATTTTGTTCTTTTCAACATCTATGTACACTAACCTGACCTCCCACCCACTACTCACACATATACAGACACATTAGAAATGCAATCTTCACTCTGCATATTGTTGCTCGAGTGAGAGAGAAAGATATAGAAATTAAAATTACAGTCTGTAAAGGTAATTTAGTTCTACATGAGAGAATCTACCACTTCTACACTTACCCAGTGCTACCGTTCCCATCAGAAATGGTCCGCCAAAGGCTGAGAAGTCATTATGAATTTCTCTGTGTATCTCTGCACCCACATAAAATGTTACTCCTACCTAGACAAATATAAACAGCAATATCAGAATGTTTCATATTGATTTCCTTAAATCCAAGATTAAATCCTGTAAAAAATGTTCAGCTTTAATTAATTTCTTGCCAAAACATAATTTGACATTGATCTCAACTTTCTTCTCATGAAATACTGTAAATTCATAATTAAAGGTGAGGAATTTATCGCATAATTTCGCGAGAAGCATCACTCGCAAAATAAAATTTCTTGCTTTTATTTTTATGGTGCTGACATTCATGTAAATTTTCTTTATCAAACGCCCATTCGTGAATAAATATTCGACATGCAATTTGACGTTAAAGAGCAATATCATGAAAATAAGTATTTCAAAAAATAAGGAATATACAGTATGTCAGTTATCAAAAGAACAATGATTTTAAAGAATTTTTTAAATTATAGAATTCAAAAAAACAGAATTGGAAAACTTCAAACCTAAAACCCAATAAGCTGGTGGATTGACTTACTGTCCCGAGGAGAAGTGTTCCTTTGAAGAAAGTTAGAATGGAGACCACAGGCTGAACTAGTTGTAGAGCGAAGATGATGAGAAAAGTCAGGACCCATACAAACACCGGGATCACGTACAGGTAACTGTCAAAGAAAGAGAAAAAACTGGGATCACGTACAGATAACTGTCAAAGAAAGAAAAACACTGGGATCACGTACAGGTAACTGTCAAAGAAAAAGAAACACCAGGATCACGTACAGGTAACTGTCAAAGAAAAAGAAACACCGGGATCACGTACAGGTAACTGTCAAAGAAAAAGAAACACCGGGATCATCATACAGGTAACTGTCAAAGAAAGACAAACACCGGGATCATGTACAGGTACCTGTCAACTAAAATAAACACAGAATCACGTACAGGTAACTGTCAAAGAAAGACAAACACCGGGGTCACGTACAGGTAACTGTCAAAGAAAGAGAAACACCGGGATCACATACAGGTAACTGTCAAAGAAAATAAACACAGGATCACATACAGGTAACTGTCAAAGAATGAGAGACACAGGGATCACGTACAGGTAACTGTCAAAGAAAGAGATCACAAGGATCATATACAGGTAACTGTCAAAGAAAGAGAAACACCGGGATCACATACAGGTAACTGTCAAAGAAAGAGAAACTCTGGGATCATGTACAGGTAAGTGTCAAAGAAAGAGAAACTCTGGGACCATGTACAGGTAAATGTCAAAGAAAGAGAAACTCTGGGATCATGTACAGGTAAGTGTCAAAGAGAAATCAGCTGTACAGAGGTATTCAAACAATATACAAGTAACAGAATGTGCCAATCATATACATGTATTGTACATACTTGAGTTTTTCTTATATTGTACGTACTTGAGTTTTTCCCATATTGTACATAGTATTACTTGAGTTTTTGCACTTAATTACAGACTGAGTTTTTTTGTACATTGTACGTACTTAAGTTTTTTATAAATGTATCTTGTACGTACTTGACTCCTAAGACCTGTGCGTAAGCTTCACTTCCTGCCAGGGAGTAGCTGATTAAGAGAGCCACACTAAAAATACAGAAAAAATAATTGAGATTCTAAAATATTTATTTGCTTATTTGTAAAGAACTATATGCGGTATTAACCAACATTTGCCCCCCAAAATCAAACTTTGATGGAGTAATATTTAATTAAGTCCTTATATATGCTGACTTCAAAGCACTGAATAATTTCATAAGTAATGACGTCATATGTACGAAATGACGTCACAAATATGACGTAAATTTCAGTTTTTTATGAATTTTGCAGAAAAATGTACATATTTCGTCGATATTTTAAATAAAAGTCACCGAGCGCATGTGTGTTCAGGATAAATATTTTGATATAATGTGTAGAATGATAATATCAATGAAATATGTCAATATTGTTCCTGAACACACATGCGCTCTATAAATTTTGAAGCTTAAATTGTTGAAATTTTGTCCATTTTGTCCTCTTTCTGAAAAAGAATATTAAAACGTACTAGTTTGTGACGTCATAAAAACAGAAATTGTGAATACACGGCTCTGGAACTATAATATTTTCTATTAACTTATATTTCTCGTACAATTTATTGAATTCAGCACATTTCAGGAAGTTTTCAAAATTTGACTTTTGTGGGGGCAAACATATGCAATATACCGCATATAGTTCTTTTCAAAGAGTCTGACATTTACAAACATTCCAAAATAAATTTTATGAAAGTATACTTTCAGCAATGTTGTTATCATAAACCTCTGTATTAACAAACAAAGAGAGTATTTATATTGATTATATAAAACTCACAACTGTAGAACTAGGGTGATATCGAAGGCCTGTAGGAGTCCACACCCCAGAAACAGCTCCCCCAGCAGGTGTAAATTAGGGGGACGGGCCCTGTCTTGTTTGGGTAAGATCACATGACCAGCCAACACCGATCCTAAAATAACAGATCATTTTACTGCTTACAATAAATACTGCACCAAACTTGATGAAAAAATAATGCTATCTCATTCTGTGTGAAGAAAATAGTAAAGTTTTTAAACAGACTCTTTGAAAATATTGAATTAATTTGTTGAAAAGAAAATGAGAGTTCATGCTTTAAAGTTTAAAATAAGAAGTTCAGCACTAATTGTAAGTCATGATTCAACTGCCCGTTACTGCCATTTTCCCTGAGGAACTGTACCAACAGCTTCAAGGTCAACTGAATAAGTTTCCTAAGCAATGTGGCAAATGCACAAAATTTGGCCTCTGCAGATCAAGGAGTCATAATTAAGAATATAATTTGTATTTAATGACTTTTTAAAAAAAATATTCTTCTACAGAAAAGCCCAGAAATCTTTACATTTTTTCAGTAATATTCGAGTTTTAGATGAGGTTTGACAGAATCTGATACATTGTATTTATCTATAGCTACGTTGTTTCACAGTTTCTTATTTTAAGGTAAGCTTTCAAACCAAATCTGACTCAGTATTATTAGAAAGAACTCATACTTCCTAGTTTCTATAGGTTTTGCTTCCTAAAGCTAATTAACTTTTGTTCATGGTATATATTTCATTGCTACATTGATGAATGCAATCAATACTGAATATAAACAACACAATAAACAAACAGAATACAATATGCACTAGTAGCTGTGAAATGCACCTAGCTACATATTTAAAATGCAGGCAAAACAAAGATGTATAAACTGAGGATTTACAACAAAGTCCTTTACCTCTGCAATTTTCTCAAGAATCTACAAAAAGAATGAGTTATATATCAACAGGTACGTGGGACAGGGGGAGATAATACCTGGAGACCACACAACCAACACCAGGTGAAAATGTTACTATGGCAACAATCCTCACCACTGGTTTCATCCTCCTCTTCCAAATCATCGCATGTCTCATCCGCCAGGAGATCGTTCAGGGGAACTAACTCCTCCTTCATCAAAACCAAGAAAATAATTTCAAGATTTGAAGAATTCTCATAAAATATTTTTACCAAATACCTAGAAGTCAAATTATACAAAACCTAATCAATTCTATTCTAAAATTGATGGGACACTACTCCTCCTACAAGTTTGAATCTAAAAGGGATTTACTAGCTTTTATCTATTGCAACAGAATCTATATTTCCCCTTAGTCTTTAACATGTGATTCTAAGGAGGAGAACTCACCAGCATCAAGGGGAGCTAACTCTTATATTGCGAAACATATACACTAAAACTAACGCCATGTGTGTATTTCCAATAGCTTTTATTCTCTATCTATAAAAACATGCACCTCCAGTTACCTTACCCACATCCTTTTCCTGACTGACTGTACATTTAGTTAATATGTAAAGTTAATTTTAAAGTTCAAATCTAAATCAATAATTTTTGAAATCTAATTTTGTAAATCAGATCAATAGTTAAAATTTTTACCTTTTGATTTTGAGTCTGGAATGCGTGGGCCAATTGGAGAAGTTCAGTAAAGAAATAGACAGTCAGGATCTGAAAAAATCATTACAGAAATACAGTATACTTTTACAGCAAATTGGATTGGTAAATTTTATGCTTCAAAGAACTGCGAACGATGGTATTGTTCTCCTGCCTACCTCAAAGTCAATTTTCAAAAGTTAACATATTGGATGAATTTTTAATAATTTTTTATAGATAATTATATGGATTTTCATAAAACATGACTTATTTGAGAAAACAAAGAGAGATAACTCAAAAATTTTGGTAAAACTTGTGTTTTTCACTATAGAAATCAACAGAAAACGAAAATTATTTTTAAAACATCTTCCCCCCCCCCCCCCCCCGTGTCACAAAAATTCCTTTTTACAGGTAATATGGAATGTTATTTCACAAATTCATACCAAAGCTTTTTGTGTGACACGGGGGGGGGGGGGGAACATATGTTTATTGACAAAAAACAATAGAAAGACAAAAATGCTTTTTTTCCACCAACTCAAAAGCGATTTACAACTGAAACATTATATTTTATTAATATATTTTATGTTTTATTTATTTGCCTAAAACATAAGAAAAGATATAAGGAACATTTCATCATATCCAAGACTATTTCAAAACATGGCGATGCTTGAAACTCTGATTTTAATGGAAAATATCGTCTACCCCCCTTTTTATGGCGTCAAGCTTTAGCTCGGCGCACATATAGCTATGATGATATCTCTGACTGGTCACCGCTTTCTTCATGCGCCAAATAATATAGTACTCGAACCAAGACCTTCATGTATCTGGCGTAGGTATATATGTAAGACTCCAAAGTCCGATGGTCTCGCCAAACCCCGATGGTCTCGCCAAACCCCGATGGTCTGGGCGAAACCCCGATTGCTCATTGTCTTTACAGGCGCCAAAGTCCGATGGCCACGCCAAAGTCCGATGGCTCGTTTCGTATGAAACATGCATTGCTAAAGTGCGATGGTCTGACACGCCGAAGTCCGATGGTGCGGAAGAACAATCAACGTTTATGACGTCACAATAATCCGACGTCAATCCTTGACGCCGTTGTCCTGCATTTCTGAATTCGTCCTCGAATACAATTTTTATTATTGATTTTGCTTATTGCTTGCACCTTCCAGAGATATTAGGGTTAGTTCTCGCACACCACTCGATTGATTAGGGTTAGTCCTTGCATTGCACAACCCGAGTGAATTAGGTTTAGTCCTTGCACCCAAGTCGAGTGATTAGGGTTAGTCTTGCCCCAACTAAAGATATTTAGGTTATTGCTAATACACACTTTTTGAGCGTTAGTCTTGCACCTGCCTAAGAGTTAAGGGTTAGTTTTCGCATACTTATTCTAAAGACCTTTGCATGTCGCAGCATTGAGGTTTGGGTGCAGTTTACTATGATGTCATAAACGTTAATTGTTTTCCGCACCGTCAGACTTTGGAGTGTCAGACCATCGGGGTTTGGCGCAGACCATCGGACTTTGGCGTGACCATCGGACTTTGGAGTCCCATTGCACTTTGGAGTCCTACATATATATGCCACTTTTTGCGTTTATTCCATAAATTGCTTGAAAATCATACAATTTCAACAGTCCTATACATAGTTGACAACTCACCCACTTTTGTCGGGTTACTTTTCGACCCTTAACCTGATTATTTTTTATGACACGGCGAGTCATGCTTATCGTCCAAATCCCCGATTTCTGGATTTGGTTCGTAAATTAAGTTGTATTTTTAACTTCGAGTTACAACCCAAGCTTGATCTACGTAAACAATGCTGATGGCTATGTGGTTCAGTAGGCCAGTAAATTATCGGTGGATGTGTAAACAATTAACTGGAATTGTTTTGACAAATCAAAATTTAAAATGGCTTCCGATAGAACAAGATTGTTATCAAGACCAGCAGGAACAAATTGAACAAAGAGAAAGAGAAACAATATACATGTCAAGGAATCTTGGAAAACAACTTTCATTGCCTGATTACATAAAATAAAGTGATCGATAACAGTGTAGGTCTTACTGTACGTTTAGTACACATTACATTGGTTAATAAAATTAATTAAGCCTAATTATGAGAGAGGAAAAGTAATTTCAAATCCTTTAAAATTGCATCAGGGACCTATATATAAACAATAATTATATTAGTATATACATGATGTAGGTCCCTGTTAGCACATAC
>NW_026937834.1:0-8090 GCF_032062105.1 Saccostrea cuccullata | reverse complement strand
GCAAGTATAAATTAAAAAATTGGTACGTCATTTCCATACTTTTTATTCATTCATAAATTCTTTGATCCGCTCCTGATGGTTCGCAAAGCCTTGATCACCACTGTATACAAAACATTCACCTCGCCGAAAATGTTCATGATTCCGCTAAACTGAGAAAGTTCACACATGATTTATCATCTCATAACACACATCAGCTCTCTGCAATGCAGAAATGCTCGAATTGAAGGGGAAAATTCAGGAGTTATTGATGAGAAAAATTCAGGAGTTATATGTCGCCCCGAACGAAGTCGGGGACTACATATTGATATTGTACGCATGTTTTTTTTATCCAGGCTGTTTCTCGGAGATGGCTGGGACAATCTTCCTGAAACTTTCCTTAAAGGACGATCACTGGTTGTAGTTGTGCAGTGAGGTCGTTCAGTTCCAATATGTCTACCGTTGCCATGGAAACCTGTAAAAAGCGACAAATTTTGTCCGAGAGTGTTCTCTCTGGTCCCTTAAACGTTCGTCATGAAACTTTTCTTATTTTAATGATTAGTATCTGTAGTTCTGCAACTCGTATTTAAAATTTTCATATAATCGATTATTGCCATGGAAACCAGGTGAAAGTTAAAATTCTTTAATTTCGATTTTCTCAATAACTACTTATTATTCTTCCAACCGATTTTGTGCAAGCGATTTCTCAGAGATGGCTAGTCCGATTTCTACCAAACTTTCAGATCTGAAAGATATTCAATTGATCTTGATAGGTTTTTTTCCTTTTTGATTATCTCACTTCCGGTCGTGAGATATGGACGATTTTCTGATTTTCAGAGGGTCGGCTTGTCCGGGAAACTCCTCCGAAACAACTTAAGATATGGACTTGAGATTTTCAGGGAAAATAGAGGAAGGTTTGGTGAGTTGTAATTGGGTCTCCAAATCTTTCTAGCGCAAAAGGCACCGGAGTTCGGTAGGGCCGAAAAAATGTCTCAGAAATATCTCACAAAATTTGACGCATTTTGTCTCATATCTTCACACCTGTTCATAATTTGTTAAAACATATTGAAGACAAAATGTGCAACATCGCAAGACCTTTCATTTGATGTCAAAAAAATAGGGCTGACCCTTCAAATTAGGGGCTAAGAGGGGCCAAAAGTCTTTTATCTATAACTCTCTAATGATCAATATTTTGTTATACATTACTGAGCAAAAGTATTCATTTTAACAATTTGATGCTTACTATATAAGTTGTTTGAAAATTGGCTTATCTGAATTCTAGATATTAATATTTGAAAATCTGAAGCGGGCCCCAGATGGCGGCTGTCTTTGTCAATTCCGCCATTTCGCAATTGGGGTTTATGGAGGCAGCTGAGCGTTTGATTAAACCATTCTGACATACGAATGCATGAAATGTAAAAAAAAAAACTACTTGGACTTTCACGTAGTAGTTCGTTGGAATTCAGTGTCAATCTTAACACTTAATTTCCGTTTCACTACTTTAGTGTAACTGGGCTAGATACGATATATGTAATGTGTACAAAGACTTTTTAAACGTCGAAATAAAATAAAGGCGATAAGAACGTTTTATTTATTTTATTTCATTGAAGCTATCACACCTATTTAATAGATAAGTTCAAAGAAAATGCGCGAATATTTACTCGTGGCGTTTGGCGCAAATTATTAATAGTGACCCGCCTTTTATGATTCTTAGACAGGTGTACTGTTGCAAAAGTATACACACAAGTATATTTAGAGCAGTACTCCCAAAAGCTTAATGGTTTGCGCGTTGGGGGTAAAACAGAAAAAGGCAACATGGATTCAATCAATCCTCTTTGCGACCAAAATTTTGAATCTTTTTCTGTGATATTCATGGCATAAGTAAAGGCCCCTATTTGCTGATTTAACGTATAATCAGTTTCTTGATTTGATAAAGAAGAAATTAAATATCTTTGAATGTCTTAGAACTTTCGCAAGCGTAGGTTCAACGTTTTCTTAAACACTAAAAAATATTCATTTCATTTTCTCATAAATAGGCTGCGCGGATAATACACATGGTGCCATTGTGCAGGTAAGGTCTTCCCCGTGATGGGCAATGGACCTGTAGAAAACCTTCTCTGGTTCTGCAGAGTCGAGTTTTTAGCAAATGAAATGTATGAAACATATATCGAATATTTACTCGTGGCGTTTTTTTTTTTTTATTATTGATAGTGACCCGCCTTTTATGATTCTTGAAATGGTGTACTGTTGCAAAAGTATACACACAAGTATATTTATATAACAAGTACTCCCTTAAAGTTTATGGTTTGCGCGTTGGGGATAAAACAGAAAAAGGCGACATGGGTTCAATCCTCTTTGCGCGCACCAAAATTTTGATATAACTTTTCAGTCGATTTAAAAGTTTTTTTCATAAAAAAATTTACGGAAGACCTCTCGTTGCTATCAACGAGATCTTCCTATGTTTTGTCTTACTATTTTCGTATTGACCAAAAATCTGGAAATGAAGATTGTCCGGTCCATTTCTCATCTCAACATTTTCTTAAGTATATCTTTTACTGTGTATGATATCATAGATCATGACTTGAAGATGTGTCGAACAACATTTTGTCCGTCGTCAATTCTTCCGGTCGTCGCGAAAAAGGGAATTAAAAATCGATTTTTTAAATTTCTTTGTCTTTCTTTCTATCTTTTTCTGTGATATTCAGGTCATAAGTAAATGCCCCTATTTGCTTATTTAACGTATAACCAGTTTCTTGATTTGATAAAGAAGAAATTAAATATCTTTGAATGTCTTAGAACTTTCGCAAGCGTAGGTTCAACGGTTTCTTAAACACTAAAAAATATTCATTTCATTTTCTCATAAATAGGCTGCGCGGGTAATACATTTTTTCATGGTGCCATTGTGCAGGTAAGGTCTTCCCCGTTTGATGGGGAAATTTGACCTTTTAAAAACCTTCTCTGGTTCCCAAAAAATCGAGTTTTTAGCAAATAAAATGTATGAAACATATATCATGTGTGTGTGTTTATCGACCTTCATTTTTTTTTTTCTTTCCGGTCGAAAACTGTAAGAAACCTAGTCTAATTTTTCACCTTTTTTGTTTTTCACTTTTTTCTTTGAAATCACAGGATGCTATTCCGAACTTTAATATGTTTTAACATTCTACATAAAATGACCATGACATTTATATAACAAGGCACTCTTCTTAAAGTTAAAAAATTTTTTCTTAATTTCTGTCTTTTTTCAAAATATATGACTTTTACAAGTCTATATTCAAGACAGCCCCCCCCCCCCTTTTAAAGCGCGCAGCTAGGTTTTGAGAGATTTTGTGGAATAACTGTAATAATCAGATATAACATAACAACTTAAAATAACATTTTAAAAGTTTCATGGCCTAAAAAAGATTTCTAACGAAAAGTCGGGCGGAAGACCTGCTTGTTGCCCTAGCATCAAGAAATCTAGTTATTATTATTATGTTCCCCAAACGTTTTGTCTGAAGAATTTATAACTTGTTTCTTATTAAAAAATTATGTTGAGAAAACGAAGATTGTCAGCTGCATTTATTACTCTGTTTCTTATTATTATTATCTTATTATTTTTCTTCTTCCTGGGAAAATTTTGTCCACGAGTGATCTTGTAAACTACACATCCGACTTAGGTGAAACCTTTTTAGGGTCAGTAGGCATGTTATGTAGAGTTGCCAAACAAAGGTCATTTTGCGCGCACGTGCTTGCAAGAGCGCGCACGTGCAACAGGTGAAATTACCAATATAATGGATATTGCCGTAACTTTTCTATTTTTTGATGAAATTTTTTGAAACTCATAATGTAAGGATACATTAGTAGTATAGACAAGATGGCATGGTCAAAATAGCAAGATCTCACGCGCAAGCACGTGCGCTTCGCTCTGATTGGCTGAAACTAAAGTCTCAATATCTTTCTTGTTTCTTGTCATAAGCTTTTGAAATTTTGAACATAGTCCTACATTATGAAGATCTACCGCATGATAAATAAAAATTTTCATGAAAGCATGCGCATGTGCGCGTGCTGCAAGCTGATTGGTTGACACTTTAAATGGCAATATCTCCTTTGTTTTTTGACGAAATTCTTTGAAATTTAAAATATAGTCATGCATTAGTATATCCTACAAAATGATATAGAAAAAAAAATCATGAAATCACGCGCATGTACGTGTGCTGCAATCTGATTGGCTGAAACTTTAAATGGCTATTTCTCCTTTGTTTTTTGACGAAATTCTTTGAAATTTAAAATATAGTCATGCATTAGGATATCCTACAAAATGATATAAAAAAAATCATGAAATTACGCGCATGCACGTGTGCTGCAATCTGATTGGCTGAAAATTTAAATGGCTATAACTCCCTTGTTTTTCAACCAAACAGGATGGGATTTAGAACATAGATAGATGTAAGGGACTCCTACAAGAAGGTATGATCATCATGCACGTGCACGCACGTGCGTGCATTTGAAACGAGTATATTTAAAAATACTCTTGAATGAGTTATTCTTATTACTTTTGGACTGAATGCTTTAATATATAGTATTTTAAAATATATAAATAGTGTAGACAAGATGATATGGTCATAACGCACATGCATTCACATGCGCTTGGGTGCAATGCTAAAAATTGAATATAATTGGTATCCTTCTGGGAAAACGTTGTGAAAGTCAAAAATGCACAGAGTTTGTCTTATTTAATGAAGCTTACAGGTAATATGGCACCGAAAGGGAGTTGGGGAGCGTTTGGGGAACATCTGTAACGGTTCCCGTTACAATTAGCACTAGTTATTATTATTATTATTATTTTTCTTCTTCCTGGGAAAATCTTTTCCGCGAATGATCTTGTAAACTACACGTCTGACTTACGTGAAACCTTTTTAGGGTCAGTAGGCATGTTATGTAGATTTGCCGAACAAAGGTCATTTTGCGCGCACGTGCTTGCAAGAGCGCGCACGTGCAACGCGTGAAATGACCAAAATAATAGATAAAGCCGTAACTTTTCTATTTTTGATTATATGCTTTGATACTCATAATATAAGTATGTATTAGTAGTATAGATGTGTTTACATGGTCAAAATATCAATACCTCACGCGCATGCACGTGCGCTTTGCTCTGATTGGCTGAAACTAAAGTCTCAATATCTTTCTTGTTTTTCGTCATAATCCTATGAAATTTTGAACTTAGTCACACATTATGAAGATCTACAGTATGATATATAATAATTTTCATGAAAGCACGTACATGCGCATGTGCTGGCAAGAACGCGCACGTGCAACATGTGAAATTACCAAGATAATGGATGAAGCCGTAACTTTTGTATTTCTTGATGGAATTTTTTGAAACTCACAATGCATTAATACAGTAGTAGTATGGACAAGATGACATGGTCAAAATTGCAAGATCTTACGCGCATGCACGTGCGCTTTGCTCTGATTGGCTGAAACTAAAGTCTCAATATTTTTATTGTTTTCCGTCATAATCCTCTGAAATTTTGAACTTAGTCACATATAATGAAGATCTACAGCATGATATATAAGAATTATCATGAAAGCACGTAAATCCATGTGTGCTGCAATCTGATTGGCTGAAACTTTACATGCCTATATCTTTCTTGTTTCTCAACAAAACAGGATGAAATTTAGAATATGAATAGCTATTATAGATTCCTACATGATATTGCTATCAAAATTGGATGCAAGGACGTGCTTGCATGCACATGCGCACACGCAATGCGTAAAATGAACAATATGTTTGAAAAACGGTAAAATTTATATTTCTATGACTTTTTATTGATTTCTGGAATATAAAGATATGTTAATGGTTTAGACAACATGTCATGATCACTTTGCATGTGCATGCACGTGCATTTGCGAACAATGCGTTAAATGACAAAAAGTTGATATCATTGTAGTTTTTAAAATTCTTTTATGAAATCCTGCGATACTAAGCATATTGAAAAAAGTTTTCAAGGAAATTTGCACAAAAAGGGAGTTGGGGAGCGTTTGGGGAACATCTGTAACGGTCCCCGTTACAATTAGAACTAGTTATTATTATTTTTTTTCTTATTTCTTCTCCGGTACTTTTTTTGTCCGCGAGTGTTCTCAGAAACTGTTCACCCAACTGAGCTAAAACCTTTTTAGGGTTAATAGGTGTGTAGTGTAGGTGTGCGGAACGAAGGTCATTTTGCGCGCATACGCCTGCACGTGCGTGCGCGTGAAATGAGTGAAATGACTGATATACTTTATATAGCTATAACTTTTACATTTTTTGATGAAATGATTTGAAACTCATTATATAAAGATATATTAATACTGTAGATAATGTGACACTGTCAAATTAGCATGAACTCACGCGCATGCACGTGCGCTTCACTCTGATTGGCTGAAACAAAAATCTCAATATCTTTTCTGTTTTTTGACAAAATGCTATGAAATTTAAAACATATGCATACTTCAGGATGTACTACAATATGACATATAACAATTGTCATGTAAACACGCGCATGCACGTGCGCTGCAATCTGATTGGCTAAAACTTTAAATGGCTATAACTCCCTTGTTTTTCAACCAAACAGAATGGGATTTGGAACATTGATAGATATAATGGACTTCTACAAGAAGGTATCGTCACCATGCACATTCATACACGTGCGTGAACGTACACTGCAATCTGATTGGCTGAAACTTTAATCAGCTATTACTCCCTTGGTTTTCAACCAAACTGAGTGGGATTTAGAACATAGATAGATGTAATGGACTTCCACAAGTAGGTATGTCACCATGCTCATGTATGCACGTGCGTGCACGTGGAATGAATAAAATCAAAAATACACTTGAATGAGCGTATTTTTTAATACTTTTGGATTAAATATTTAGTATATTGAAGTATATAGATTGTGTAGATAAGATGATATGGTCATTACGCACACGCATTCACATGCGCACGCGTGCAATGCTAAAATTTGAATGAACTTGGTACCCTTCTGGGTAAACGTTGTTAAAGTCTCAAATGCATAAAGTTTGTCCTATTTAATGAAACTTACAGGGAATATGGCACCAAAAGGGAGATGGGGAGCGTTTGGGGAACATCTGTAACGGTCCCCGTTACAATTAGCACTAGTTATGTTCCCCAAACGAAGTTGGGGAACATATTGTTTTTACTCTGTTTCTTATTATTATTATTCTTATTTTTCTTCCTGGGAAAATTTTGTCCGCGAGTGATCTTGTAAACTACACATCAGACTAAGGTGAAATGTTTTTAGGGTCAGTAGACATGTAATGTAGATTTGCGGAACGAAGGTCATTTTGCGCGCACGTGCTTGCAAGAGCGCGCACGTGCAACATGATAAATGACCGATTACATTGATATAGATGTAACTTTTTAAATTTTTGATGAAATGCTTTAGAACTCATAATATAAGGATACATTAGTAGCATAGACAATATGACATGGTCAAAATAGCAAGATCTCACGCGCATGCACGTGCCCTGCACTCTGATTGGCTGAAACAAAAATCTCAATATCTTTTTTGTATTTTGACGAAATGCTTTGAAATTTTGAACATAGCCATGCATTAGGATATCCTACAATATGATATATAGCAATTATCATGAAAACACGTGCATGCACGTGCGCTGCAATCTGATTGGCTTAAACTTTAAATAGCTATAACTCATTTGGTTTTCAACCAAAGAGGATGGGATTTGAAACATGGATAGATATAATGAACTACTACAAGAAGGTATAGTCACTATGCACGTGGATACACGTGCATTTACGTGCGCTGCAATCTGATTAGCTGAAACTTTAAACAGCTATAACTCCCTTGGTTTCCAACCAAACAGGATTTGATTTGGAACATAGATAGATATAATGGACTACTACAAGAAAGGTATGGTCACCATGCACATGCATACACGTGCGTGTAAGTGCGCTGCAATCTGATTGGCTGAAACTTTAAACAGGTATAACGCCCTTGGTTTTCAACCATATGGGGTGGGATTTAGAACATATATAGATGTAATGGACTTCTACAAGAAGGTATGGTCACCGTGCTCATGTATGCACGTGCGTGCACGTGAAATGAACAAAATCA
>NW_026937833.1:0-8085 GCF_032062105.1 Saccostrea cuccullata | reverse complement strand
CAAAAAAGAGAGACCATATTGATCAAGAAGTGAGATAAAAAGTTAGAGTAAAAGATTAAAATTCGACTGTCGTAAGTTGATAAAAATTAGGTAGCAACTGTTCCTTTGCCAACCGCTCTCCAATTTGAAGTGAACGCTTTGGGTCTTTTAGGCTCATTGTCACTGCAGCCTACTAAAAAAAGATTGCAATTAAAATCTTTTTACAATGAAGAATTAAACAAATAAAGAAAATTTTTTGAAGAACTTTCTGCAGAGCCAAATACCAAATGAGTAACAAGGCAGTTTCCGGTGGAGAAATGTATCGATCTGATACGTATTCCTCAACTAATCACATATCCGAGGTTTGCATGAAACGTATCGGAGTCAGCCGAGGATGGATTGCGATTGGATTTCAACTTGATCTCTTCCTTACAAATGGTGTAAACGTTTTGATTACTCAGTTTTACATAAGGTCGCTTCACAAATATGGTGTCGGATACACCCTTGGGGTATTCTATTTAAATACCACCCTGACTGTCTTCATTTAGAACAATTTATGCCTCTTGAGCACTGGAGTAGATACGAAATGGATTAAAGTCATTCTCATTAGATGACATTCAGTCTTCATTTGACATAATGGGTACAGCTGTCCTTCGAAAGTGATGAATACTATTAAACTCTCTCTTTCTTTCCCTATCTTTGAGAGCTTTTTTTTTTTTGAAAAAAATCTTTTCAATGGTTACAAAGTACATGTCTATATTTTGACCCCTTGTTTTATTTCAATGTTTGATATGATACATTAGGCTTAAACAGCATCGATCTGTGTTTTGTCAATATCACAGGCCAAAAAAAAAACCCAGTCCAACTATTTTTGCACCACTGGCCATGAAAATGTAAATTATAGGAAAGAAAGAAAAATAAGTAAATAGTTTTCTTGTAAAAGTCATTTTTAGCGGACACATGCAATTTCAAATACCTAGAAAATTTCTGTGATCTCGAACTGTTCTTGTTTGCAGTGGAAGTAATACCGTTGTTGATGCTCCCTGTGTTTTTTCCAATTCAGTTGACGTTGCTGTCATTGACGTTTTCACATCTGTTGTCATGACTTGTTGTAACGTTGCTACAAGTATTATTTTAAAAATTACATCTGTGGTACTGTTTTTCACAGCGCTCTTGTGAAAGTCTTTTTTTTCTCTTTTTTTCAGCTATGTTTAGCCGTAGGGAAGTAAACTGAAATGTGATGAGATATTAAACATATGGCTTTTTAAATAACCACTGTAACAAATATAGCTCTGTACACTTGTATATTGAATGAATATAGATACATGCAACCAAAATAAATAGATTTAAGCCGTACTTGATGACTTTGCTTGTACAACAGGTGTGTACAGTGACTGGTGTAAAATATAGAATTGTTTGGCTGAATATACATGTGCACTGTACATAGTATGTGACGATAGTGCACGGGCATGCTCATGCTTTTTATATAAAATAAAGCTCTAAATATTAAATATAGTTTAATTCATCACTTCAAGATATTAAATAATTTTACAATAAATTTAACTTGGAAATAATTCACTTGTAAATATTCTACACTTAAAGATCCGTTGAAAGAAAATTCTAATTTTAAATTTAGAAAAAAATCAAGAGAATGATTTAAATTGAAATAGCTTATCCGTGTCCCCGCTTAAGGCAAAAAAAGAGCATGCGCGTATTTAGAGGGCCGGAGGGGGGATCCACGGGGCAATGCCAAGGGGGCGGGCGGGGCCATAAGGAGTTAGATATAAAATTGCATTGCAAAATCTCGAAAGCTCCTTGATATATCGCACGGAGGTGAAATTTATACTCACAAATAGAATGTATGTATTTATGGTTTTGACCTTTTGGCCTCAAAATTAAAGGGGATCTTCCTTAAGACCATAGAAAGTTGTGATACTAAATTTCATTGCAAAACCTCAATCAAATACTTCTCAATGCTTCGCGCGGTAACGAAAGTGTAAAATAAGACAGAATTGTGATTTTTTTACCTTGGCCTTTGACCTTTTGACCTTAAAATCACTGCGAGTCTTCTTCACTCTACATGGAGTTGTTATGTAATGTTTCATTGCTAAAGCTCAAAGGATTTCGAGATTCTAGTGGAAACGAAAGTGTTACGGACAGACGAAAAGACTGACTGGCGGACGGAAAGATAGACCGAAATTAATAGCCCCACTACCAGTGAAAGCAGGGACAAAAATTAAAATGGGACAAAATGAGAAAAAGCCTTTGAACCGACAAGCAAGGGTTAAAAGAAATCGGCAAAAAAATTGAAATAGAATTAGTTCCCTGCATTTTGACAATATTGCAATTGAGAAGTTATTCAAAGTTGTATATTCAACCAAAAAATTTTTTACACTTGCGATAATGGTTTTCTTTGTTCAGGATCTCACACGGTACTGGTTTGTCATATGCATACGTTTAATTTCCAATTTTTCGTACTTATCTGTTTTTTTGCTCGTTGTTGTTAAAGGTGATCTTGATGGTATGAAAGACACTGTTCAAATTATAAAATTATACAATTTATAGAGTTTACAATTATGCATGTATTAATTATGAGATAAAAATTAAACATCAATCAGAAAAATTAAAGCTTTAATAGAAACAAACCATTTCAAAACAGTGAACATAAATTCCCTGTTTCACTCGTGTCTGACACAAAAGGGACCCCTGATTATAGTTACCGGTATGTTGTTGAACTGGTTAAAATCATCTTATATATTCAGAAATTGAAATAAAGAGTGGGGGGTCTGTGATGTTATTTTTTTTATATTACTAAAACAGTGCTAACTTTAAGCTTAAATTAGGCTAGTCTTTTTTCAAGGACTTTCATGATATATTTGATATATTTGCCAATGTTGTAACGCTAACTCCGTTACAATCTTCACATAAATGAGTTATAATGAATGACAACTTCAAAAACGTGCCATATTTTATTGAGATTCAACTTTCGGCAGCTCCCTGCTACACATTCGCGCATGCGCATTGAGACTTTCGCTTTCACTTTGGATTGTGAAAAAGAAAACACTTCGCACGCAGGATTGTGTTGAATATTTTCGCTATGGTAAGTTCCTTTTTAATTGAATTTTAGTTTTATGTCTCATGTAGGTCATAGATATAGCCTTTCTTGTTTCTTATTGAAAATAGATTCCATTTAATCCTTTCTTGCGCAAAAGATGTTAGTTTAAAGATGTGTTAGACAGTAATTTGAAGAAAAAAAAGTTTGATCTGTTGATATAGCTATCGAAACAGTGATGAATACACATCATTCATATCTGCGTTATACTATTTTACTCAGTGTATCAGGTTCAGTACAACCAGTACATTAAGCTCATTAAATTGTACTTAAAACAGTACAAAGCTTATGATCAGCTGTTTTTAACATGTATACTGTACATACAGGCTATAATTACTAAATATTGCCAGTATTCAATAATACTCTTTAAATATCCATAAAAAATAAAAAGAAACACAATGTTACTTATGCAGAAATGTTCATGTAACACATGTTACTGTAAAAGATACCCCATATAATATTATTGGTTAATTATCATTTTATGTGCAGTAAATGGTGCATCACAGAAGTCATGCTAATAAGAGCTACAGTTGTGTGCCAAAAGTGAAGATAATTTTATTTTTTCTTTATATATTTCATTGAAAACAATATTTTGTAAAATCGCTGGTATGACAACATTTCTTGCCAGATTTTATCAAAAATTTCTTGATAATCCAAGAAATTGTTGTAGTTAAAAACAACAATAGTTTTTATCTGATAAGCATTGATAATTTAAAAATATTGTAATTTAAGTGTGACATGAATTTTTAAGTCATATATTCACAATGAATTATATAGTCAACATTGATCTTGAATTTTAGAACTGATGTTGTGTGATGAACTATATTTTACTACATATTAAACATGTAATAATCTTTTGAAGAAAGATAACTACACATTTTCTGGTTTAAGTACTGAAATAAATAATTAAAATTTAAATTGGACAAAAATTGACCATTTACCTATGATTTTACAAAATGTTGTTTTCAATGAAATATACAGAGAAAAAATAAAATTATCTTCACTTTTGGCACACCACTGTATATAGTCGAGCACAAAAACTTATGCTTGATTGTGGATTAAATTCTCTAAATTCTTTTCTCAATTGTACAAAAGCTAGATTTCATTTCTGTCAACTTCTCCCATATAATGTCTGCACATATAAGCTGCAGCGTGTTGGTCTGTCATGTTTGTTGGGCAAAATACATGTAATTTAATTGTCTCTCAAAATGGTCGTGTATAGTAACATTTTGTGATGGCACTTTGAAAACATGATAAAATAAATCAATTTTTGTGCACAATAAATATAAACTTTTTTCAACTGGTAGAACTGTAGCTCTTGTTTGTAATAGTTACCCCATATAATATTTTAACCCCATGCATCTCCGTAGATGTTTTGACGATTCTTCAATCTTATGGTTGGTTGAAGTCTGTCACATGAAGGAGGTGGATTACTTATACCCCGTCAATTGTAAATCAATACACAGTCAATGTATTATGTAACAAACACAACGTGACATCATAACAGGCACAGTTTAAGGGTGATGAAGCATGTAGCAGAGAAAAACATATATAAACCACAGATAATATGTAAATGTTTCATTGGTGGGGTAAATTTGTTACATAGTTTTTGAGTGACAGGGTATGGGATGATACCTGGTTAGTAAATTTCATACCTGATGTGGCTCCGCCTCGCCAGGTATGAAATTTACTAACCTGAGGTATCATCCCGTACATTGTCACTCAAAAACTATGTAACTAATAGTACCTCCTAAGTTGTCATTTAATATGACCAGTTTCTTCAAGTATCTACACATAAACATGGGGTAAGTCACATGTACCATACTTTAGTAAAATTGATTATATCTATGTCTTTCACCTGTTGTACAAGATTTGACTTATTATACCCCTGGCTTGAAAAGTGGGAGGGTAAATAGTGTTCGTGGGGTCACTTAGCTGTAACGTCTGTCCATCCGTCCGTCTGTCTGTCTGTAACGCTTTGGGGTACCCATCTCTTATCTGCAACTCCTCTCATACCACTGAATGAAATTTGACAAGACTTTCAGAGAATCTTTATTACATATTGTGCACCTCCTATTTTACTTTATGATCTAATAGTCACATATTTTGGGTTTCCCATAGCAAAACATGGTCACTTCCATTATATTCTGAATCATCATGTTCATATGGGAGGCGGGGTATTATTTAGTGAGCTCATTGCTCACAGTACGTCTAGTTTATCAAGTTTTCTTGGTTATGAACATTGAAAAATTAAGAGTAATATTTGAATCATTAAAGAGATACCAGCAACATCAATATTTTATAGTCACAAAGGATGCTTGACACTTTGAGGGATGTGACAACCCCGCACTAATAGTCTTATTGATATGGAAGTGGTTTGTTTAAAGACACTTCAAGAATTTTTCACTCATATTGATACATCACCATTGAGCAGTCAGGGATCTTTTTTGTGCCAGCACCTACTGCGATACAGACCTTGATTAGTATATGGTTTCATCATGTCCCACAGTGGGATTTGAACCATAAATTCCTTACTCTGTTAGTCTAAAGCAGATGCTCTAAACCAATGTGCCATGCAGGCTACCTCCAGTGGAAGAATACATGGCATGGTTTGAAGGACAATATCCATCTGAAATCCCTGGCCAGTTCTTCTTTATTCTCTCATTCTGTAGTCAAGTTTATGAAGGGCACATTTGAAATGAAATATGGAGATTTTCTCTGTTATACACAACTCATGTTCAACATTAATGTAAGAAAATAGCAACATATAATTTTCAAATGTTTAGAATTACAAACTTAATTGGTATCAATAACTAAGGACTACAGTATAAACTGCATGCATTGACTTTGTTAATAACTTAATGTGTTCAAGGAAAGGGGGTTCAGAGACACACACACCCCCACACACACCAAATTTGCAGAGCTATTAAATGTATATACTAAACCAAGTAAAAGTGACCCCCTTAGACAATTAGGATCCCGCCTAGAAAACTGGGATTTATGTGAAAATGGTATGGAAAGTCATAGGTATGAAGCTTTAAAAGTCAACATTCAACAACTCCCCACCCCACCCACAAAATAGGTTTTTCACATCTGGAAAAAAGTTGTTTTTTTTTTGCTTTTGACTAGGGTGGACACTCCCTGAAAAAATTCCTGGATCCCCTCCTGTATTTAAAAAGTAATTTCTTTGTTGCAGATGTGATGCGGGCTGAGGTTTTGTTCCCTTTCCTTGTGGCAGATTGCTTCGTAATTTTTTGTTTCCCAACAGCAAAATTCCTCCAAGTTCTCCTGTGTGTCATCCAGCCATCAACGTCTAACAAGTTGTCTCCCTGTAATATATCTATCAAGCTGCAGTCAAGGTAATTGCCCTGCCAGTTGAAGACCTCCTTGTTGAGGCTTATTTTCACTGTTATCATGATAAGGTATTTTATTTTATTTTAGTATTAAATAAGAATTATAATGCTGTACTAATTAAGAGCTATATCATACTTATATTTTTGTTATGCCCTGCCATGAATATGGCCAGGCATTTAGTGTTTGTCATGTCCGTCTTCCGTCTTTCTGTCCTTCCATCACAGATTGCATTAAGCTCTGTTCAAAGCTCAGTTTCAAAGAAACTATCCAAGATATTTTCATCAAACTTCACATGCTCATAGATATTGATAAGTGCTATTCAACTGCATCACCATTTTTGACCTTGACCTTTTTTTGACCTTGACTACACTTTTCTTAATTAGATCTTAGATAAGTTTTAAAGATACCAGTCAAGATACATGTAATATTATCAAACTTCATATGCTGATACATGGTGAAGAGATCTATTCAGCTGCTTCCCATTTTTGACCTCCACCTTTCCTTTGACCTTCAGTCTTCGACAAATCCCAGGAGTCCGATGCCCGGGACCTGGTAAAATTGGAAGCGGGCATGTTGAAATTGTACACTTACAAGCCCGAAGGGCGTGTTAATTCTAGGCATAAGCCTTGGTATAATTAAATTAAATAAGACCAATAACATAAAATGTACTTTAAAGTCTGATTTTCCATCTAAGTGAAGTAAAAAAAATAATAACATTTTACCGACATCTTATTTTACCGCGATTTCCAAGGAACTCTTCTGCAAAAGAGACACAAAATGTGTACAGGTTGAAAACAAATGGCGAGACAAGAAATTGACAAAATGGATTTTCAGATTATTTCCTTGGCATGAAAAGGCAAATAAGAATAAAAAAAAGCTTGATAAAATTCTGGGCATGTAAATATTTGTTCGGGCTTGCGTAATTGGTGATCACACCTGCCCGAAGGGCATGTGCTGAAAAAAAGATTTGGCGAAGACTGACCTTGACCACACTTTTCTAAAATAAGTGTTTAGCTCAGTTTTTAAGAAACCATCCAAGATATTTTAATCAAACTTCATTTGCTGATATTGTATACTGATGAGAGATATTCAACATTTTTGAACTTGAACTTTCCTGTGACCTTTGACCTCACTTTTCCTAAATCAGTGTCAAACATAATATGCTGATACATACTGAAAGAAACCATTTACATGTATAATATTTTTTCAACTTCATAAGCTGATACATATTGATGAGAGATTGTCAACTACATCAACATTGTTTTAGTTGACCTTGGCATTTCTTTTGACCTTGACCTCACTTTAAAGAAATTAGTGTCAAACTTTATATGCTGATACATATTTAACTGCATCACTATTCAAGATATTCTGATCAAATTTCATACAACTAATACAAATTTTCATGTTGCATTACTAATACATGTATATCCTTGGCAGGGCATTCATGTCCTATGGACATATTTCTAGTTTTAATTTTTTTTTTTTAAATCGTTTATGGTACTAATAACAATATCCCTTTTTATTTAGCTCGAACAGAAACGAGATATATAAGGACTTCATAGAATTCACCAACATCGAATCATTGGAAGCATTCAAGTACAAGATGACGAAGCTTAGAAAATTGTGTTGTCTTTTACACC
>NW_026937832.1:0-82760 GCF_032062105.1 Saccostrea cuccullata | reverse complement strand
GTCGTTGAGGTATTTGCAACCCTTACTCTTACAAATGCTTATAACCCCCCCCCCCTTCCTTTCTTAAAAAAAAAAATCAACAGCAGCATAGAAATATAATGAAATACTAGTGAAAATCGGCAAAATCTGCATTTTTTTTCTGTCTGAAATTTAGTTATTGCTGAGCATAAAAATTAATTAAAGCCCGTATTGGCTATTTCTGCAATTTTTGTTAATATCATTCGATTCTCCTGCTCTATTACGACATTTTAATACCAAGTATTCTTGCTTTCTTTAGTGTATGGAATTTATTTCAATTTTATTTGGATTTAATATTAATTGAATGAATCTTGATTTCATTTGAAATTTGATTTTTTTTTTTTCTAGAATAACATAATCCCAAGAAATAGCGACTTTCAGCCTAGTAAAAAGAAATACACGTTTCTTCCCTGTGTTTCCCATCTAGAATTACATGTTTGGAATTTTATTTATGCTACTTACATTGAATTTCTTGCCTATTTCGGTAAGGAATGTTAAAACCCGAACCCGATTCTCT
Source organism: Saccostrea cuccullata (assembly GCF_032062105.1). NCBI lineage: Eukaryota > Metazoa > Mollusca > Bivalvia > Ostreida > Ostreidae > Saccostrea > Saccostrea cuccullata. The sequence goes on along the minus strand of NW_026937832.1, from coordinate 82,225 downwards.
GTTCTCCTTTTCCATAAATACAAACTGCCTTGCATCTCTCGCTTATGTTTTTCACATGCTCTTAAATAATTTATCGCCATCCATTTCAAACATAAAACAACTCAAATCGGATATTTTCAAACATTTCTTTAATACATGTATAATGCACATATGATGCAGGTACACATGGGACATTTCACGACGTTTTCACTTACGCTTCCGTCTTGATGCGCAGATCAAATGCATGTTATTCATATTAATAGGTATATCATAATTTTAATCAGACCCTACCCCTTACATCTTAACTCGAAAACAATCTCATTCAAGCTCATATATACACCTAGGAGCGTGTTACAGTGTTTTTAACGTGCTCTCTTTTCGTAGTCAATGAATCCGTGGTTATCCCCGAGTCGACTCGTCTGTTTACGGTATATTTATAACAACTGCGAGCCCGATCTAAAATCCTAGTACAGAAATGAGAATTTTGCTGTTTTATTTATTTTCTTGCTTTTTTTCTACTTTTTTCAGCCCAAATGATATTGAAACACTTAAAAAGGTGGAAAGACGTCTTATTGTTCTCTGAACAATTAGTTTACTAGTGTTTATTAGGTCTTTCCACCTTTCTGTGGAAAGACCTCTTGAAATGCTTCTGTTTTTTATTTTATTTCTCACCTTATGTTTTGACACCGTAAGACTTATCGAAAAACTTTATAGTTCATGATACTGGATATTAAAAGTTATTCCGAAAAACGACCCCCTATGTTAGAACTTTGACCCCTTTCGAAGTTATTGCCCCTTTCGCAAGAAATGTCTGTTATCGCTACTTCTCCAAAACCGTAAACCGCAGAGATTCCAAACCTAAATTAATGTTTACGACTAATTTAGTAGACTCTCCAATCAAACATTGCGAAAGGATTCGTAAGCTCTTATAACAAATTATTGCCCCTGAATGTTTGCAATGTTTACGAATATCAAGAACTTTTCTAAAACGACAAGGCGTATAGACATGGGACCAACTGCAAAAGATTCATTGACCTTTGACCTTAAAATCTAGGTCAAGGTCAAAGGTCAAGGTCATTCAAAATATGTAAAATTAAGCATTTTTAATAGCTCTTTTGTTCTTAACCAAATTCTAAACATCTTTGCATCTTCAATATGTACTCTTAAAACCATTTCAGAGATTTCATTCTTGTCCCCTAAGATTGACCCCTCTAAAAGTTAGTGCCCCCTTCAGTGTAAACCCTTGTTATCGCTACTCCTCCGAAACCGTAAACCGTAGAGGTACAAAACCTTCAACAATGTCTGCTACTAATTTAGAACACTTCTCATTCCATTAGTGCAAAAGAATTCGTAAACCATTTTAAGTAGTTATTGCCCCTGCTAGTTGATGATGTTTACGAAGAACTAAAAACTTCTTAACGACAAGTCGTAAAGACATGGGCCCAACTGCATGAGATCTTTTGACCTTTGACCTTGAAGAATAGGTCAAGGTCAAAGGTCAGGGTCATTGGAATACTAGAGAAATTGTCGATTAAGCTATTTTAAAAAAAAATCCAAATGACCTTGACCTTGATATTTGACCTTGACCTTTGACCTTGACCCCTAACTCAAAAAGTAATAAAGAAATATTCATTACCTTTATCTAGATTCATCTTCAAGTGTTAATCTCAAGTTTATCTTTCACTCTTTCTTTTTTTTTATGGATGACCTTGACCTTTGACCTTGATAAATGACCTTGACCTTTGACCCCCTATTGACCCAAAGGTCACAATCAAGCTTAAGGTCGTTGAGGTATTTGCAACCCTTACTCTTACAAATGCTTATAACCCCCCCCCCCCCCCCCTTCCTTTCTTAAAAAAAAAAATCAACAGCAGCATAGAAAAAATGTCTAAAAGTCTAACGATACGATATATCGACATAAGATTCGGAGTAAAAGCAAGAAGAGACCTTAAAGAAAGTGTCCTGAGAGTTTTAAGGTGAGTCTCTGAAATATAATGAAATACTAGTGAAAATCGGCAAAATCTGCATTTTTTTTCTGTCTGAAATTTAGTTATTGCTGAGCATAAAAATTAATTAAAGCCCGTATTGGCTATTTCTGCAATTTTTGTTAATATCATTCGATTCTCCTGCTCTATTACGACATTTTAATACCAAGTATTCTTGCTTTCTTTAGTGTATGGAATTTATTTCAATTTTATTTGGATTTAATATTAATTGAATGAATCTTGATTTCATTTGAAATTTGATTTTTTTTTTCTAGAATAACATAATCCCAAGAAATAGCGACTTTCAGCCTAGTAAAAAGAAATACACGTTTCTTCCCTGTGTTTCCCATCTAGAATTACATGTTTGGAATTTTATTTATGCTACTTACATTGAATTTCTTGCCTATTTCGGTAAGGAATGTTAAAACCCGAACCCGATTCTCTGTTCTCCTTTTCCATAAATACAAACTGCCTTGCATCTCTCGCTTATGTTTTTCACATGCTCTTAAATAATTTATCGCCATCCATTTCAAACATAAAACAACTCAAATCGGATATTTTCAAACATTTCTTTAATACATGTATAATGCACATATGATGCAGGTACACATGGGACATTTCACGACGTTTTCACTTACGCTTCCGTCTTGATGCGCAGATCAAATGCATGTTATTCATATTAATAGGTATATCATAATTTTAATCAGACCCTACCCCTTACATCTTAACTCGAAAACAATCTCATTCAAGCTCATATATACACCTAGGAGCGTGTTACAGTGTTTTTAACGTGCTCTCTTTTCGTAGTCAATGAATCCGTGGTTATCCCCGAGTCGACTCGTCTGTTTACGGTATATTTATAACAACTGCGAGCCCGATCTAAAATCCTAGTACAGAAATGAGAATTTTGCTGTTTTATTTATTTTCTTGCTTTTTTTCTACTTTTTTCAGCCCAAATGATATTGAAACACTTAAAAAGGTGGAAAGACGTCTTATTGTTCTCTGAACAATTAGTTTACTAGTGTTTATTAGGTCTTTCCACCTTTCTGTGGAAAGACCTCTTGAAATGCTTCTGTTTTTTATTTTATTTCTCACCTTATGTTTTGACACCGTAAGACTTATCGAAAAACTTTATAGTTCATGATACTGGATATTAAAAGTTATTCCGAAAAACGACCCCCTATGTTAGAACTTTGACCCCTTTCGAAGTTATTGCCCCTTTCGCAAGAAATGTCTGTTATCGCTACTTCTCCAAAACCGTAAACCGCAGAGATTCCAAACCTAAATTAATGTTTACGACTAATTTAGTAGACTCTCCAATCAAACATTGCGAAAGGATTCGTAAGCTCTTATAACAAATTATTGCCCCTGAATGTTTGCAATGTTTACGAATATCAAGAACTTTTCTAAAACGACAAGGCGTATAGACATGGGACCAACTGCAAAAGATTCATTGACCTTTGACCTTAAAATCTAGGTCAAGGTCAAAGGTCAAGGTCATTCAAAATATGTAAAATTAAGCATTTTTAATAGCTCTTTTGTTCTTAACCAAATTCTAAACATCTTTGCATCTTCAATATGTACTCTTAAAACCATTTCAGAGATTTCATTCTTGTCCCCTAAGATTGACCCCTCTAAAAGTTAGTGCCCCCTTCAGTGTAAACCCTTGTTATCGCTACTCCTCCGAAACCGTAAACCGTAGAGGTACAAAACCTTCAACAATGTCTGCTACTAATTTAGAACACTTCTCATTCCATTAGTGCAAAAGAATTCGTAAACCATTTTAAGTAGTTATTGCCCCTGCTAGTTGATGATGTTTACGAAGAACTAAAAACTTCTTAACGACAAGTCGTAAAGACATGGGCCCAACTGCATGAGATCTTTTGACCTTTGACCTTGAAGAATAGGTCAAGGTCAAAGGTCAGGGTCATTGGAATACTAGAGAAATTGTCGATTAAGCTATTTTAAAAAAAATCCAAATGACCTTGACCTTGATATTTGACCTTGACCTTTGACCTTGACCCCTAACTCAAAAAGTAATAAAGAAATATTCATTACCTTTATCTAGATTCATCTTCAAGTGTTAATCTCAAGTTTATCTTTCACTCTTTCTTTTTTTTTTATGGATGACCTTGACCTTTGACCTTGATAAATGACCTTGACCTTTGACCCCCTATTGACCCAAAGGTCACAATCAAGCTTAAGGTCGTTGAGGTATTTGCAACCCTTACTCTTACAAATGCTTATAACCCCCCCCCCCCCCCCTCCTTTCTTAAAAAAAAAAAAATCAACAGCAGCATAGAAAAAATGTCTAAAAGTCTAACGATACGATATATCGACATAAGATTCGGAGTAAAAGCAAGAAGAGACCTTAAAGAAAGTGTCCTGAGAGTTTTAAGGTGAGTCTCTGAAATATAATGAAATACTAGTGAAAATCGGCAAAATCTGCATTTTTTTTCTGTCTGAAATTTAGTTATTGCTGAGCATAAAAATTAATTAAAGCCCGTATTGGCTATTTCTGCAATTTTTGTTAATATCATTCGATTCTCCTGCTCTATTACGACATTTTAATACCAAGTATTCTTGCTTTCTTTAGTGTATGGAATTTATTTCAATTTTATTTGGATTTAATATTAATTGAATGAATCTTGATTTCATTTGAAATTTGATTTTTTTTTTCTAGAATAACATAATCCCAAGAAATAGCGACTTTCAGCCTAGTAAAAAGAAATACACGTTTCTTCCCTGTGTTTCCCATCTAGAATTACATGTTTGGAATTTTATTTATGCTACTTACATTGAATTTCTTGCCTATTTCGGTAAGGAATGTTAAAACCCGAACCCGATTCTCTGTTCTCCTTTTCCATAAATACAAACTGCCTTGCATCTCTCGCTTATGTTTTTCACATGCTCTTAAATAATTTATCGCCATCCATTTCAAACATAAAACAACTCAAATCGGATATTTTCAAACATTTCTTTAATACATGTATAATGCACATATGATGCAGGTACACATGGGACATTTCACGACGTTTTCACTTACGCTTCCGTCTTGATGCGCAGATCAAATGCATGTTATTCATATTAATAGGTATATCATAATTTTAATCAGACCCTACCCCTTACATCTTAACTCGAAAACAATCTCATTCAAGCTCATATATACACCTAGGAGCGTGTTACAGTGTTTTTAACGTGCTCTCTTTTCGTAGTCAATGAATCCGTGGTTATCCCCGAGTCGACTCGTCTGTTTACGGTATATTTATAACAACTGCGAGCCCGATCTAAAATCCTAGTACAGAAATGAGAATTTTGCTGTTTTATTTATTTTCTTGCTTTTTTTCTACTTTTTTCAGCCCAAATGATATTGAAACACTTAAAAAGGTGGAAAGACGTCTTATTGTTCTCTGAACAATTAGTTTACTAGTGTTTATTAGGTCTTTCCACCTTTCTGTGGAAAGACCTCTTGAAATGCTTCTGTTTTTTATTCTATTTCTCACCTTATGTTTTGACACCGTAAGACTTATCGAAAAACTTTATAGTTCATGATACTGGATATTAAAAGTTATTCCGAAAAACGACCCCCTATGTTAGAACTTTGACCCCTTTCGAAGTTATTGCCCCTTTCGCAAGAAATGTCTGTTATCGCTACTTCTCCAAAACCGTAAACCGCAGAGATTCCAAACCTAAATTAATGTTTACGACTAATTTAGTAGACTCTCCAATCAAACATTGCGAAAGGATTCGTAAGCTCTTATAACAAATTATTGCCCCTGAATGTTTGCAATGTTTACGAATATCAAGAACTTTTCTAAAACGACAAGGCGTATAGACATGGGACCAACTGCAAAAGATTCATTGACCTTTGACCTTAAAATCTAGGTCAAGGTCAAAGGTCAAGGTCATTCAAAATATGTAAAATTAAGCATTTTTAATAGCTCTTTTGTTCTTAACCAAATTCTAAACATCTTTGCATCTTCAATATGTACTCTTAAAACCATTTCAGAGATTTCATTCTTGTCCCCTAAGATTGACCCCTCTAAAAGTTAGTGCCCCCTTCAGTGTAAACCCTTGTTATCGCTACTCCTCCGAAACCGTAAACCGTAGAGGTACAAAACCTTCAACAATGTCTGCTACTAATTTAGAACACTTCTCATTCCATTAGTGCAAAAGAATTCGTAAACCATTTTAAGTAGTTATTGCCCCTGCTAGTTGATGATGTTTACGAAGAACTAAAAACTTCTTAACGACAAGTCGTAAAGACATGGGCCCAACTGCATGAGATCTTTTGACCTTTGACCTTGAAGAATAGGTCAAGGTCAAAGGTCAGGGTCATTGGAATACTAGAGAAATTGTCGATTAAGCTATTTTAAAAAAAATCCAAATGACCTTGACCTTGATATTTGACCTTGACCTTTGACCTTGACCCCTAACTCAAAAAGTAATAAAGAAATATTCATTACCTTTATCTAGATTCATCTTCAAGTGTTAATCTCAAGTTTATCTTTCACTCTTTCTTTTTTTTTATGGATGACCTTGACCTTTGACCTTGATAAATGACCTTGACCTTTGACCCCCTATTGACCCAAAGGTCACAATCAAGCTTAAGGTCGTTGAGGTATTTGCAACCCTTACTCTTACAAATGCTTATAACCCCCCCCCCCCCCCTTCCTTTCTTAAAAAAAAAAATCAACAGCAGCATAGAAAAAATGTCTAAAAGTCTAACGATACGATATATCGACATAAGATTCGGAGTAAAAGCAAGAAGAGACCTTAAAGAAAGTGTCCTGAGAGTTTTAAGGTGAGTCTCTGAAATATAATGAAATACTAGTGAAAATCGGCAAAATCTGCATTTTTTTTCTGTCTGAAATTTAGTTATTGCTGAGCATAAAAATTAATTAAAGCCCGTATTGGCTATTTCTGCAATTTTTGTTAATATCATTCGATTCTCCTGCTCTATTACGACATTTTAATACCAAGTATTCTTGCTTTCTTTAGTGTATGGAATTTATTTCAATTTTATTTGGATTTAATATTAATTGAATGAATCTTGATTTCATTTGAAATTTGATTTTTTTTTTTCTAGAATAACATAATCCCAAGAAATAGCGACTTTCAGCCTAGTAAAAAGAAATACACGTTTCTTCCCTGTGTTTCCCATCTAGAATTACATGTTTGGAATTTTATTTATGCTACTTACATTGAATTTCTTGCCTATTTCGGTAAGGAATGTTAAAACCCGAACCCGATTCTCTGTTCTCCTTTTCCATAAATACAAACTGCCTTGCATCTCTCGCTTATGTTTTTCACATGCTCTTAAATAATTTATCGCCATCCATTTCAAACATAAAACAACTCAAATCGGATATTTTCAAACATTTCTTTAATACATGTATAATGCACATATGATGCAGGTACACATGGGACATTTCACGACGTTTTCACTTACGCTTCCGTCTTGATGCGCAGATCAAATGCATGTTATTCATATTAATAGGTATATCATAATTTTAATCAGACCCTACCCCTTACATCTTAACTCGAAAACAATCTCATTCAAGCTCATATATACACCTAGGAGCGTGTTACAGTGTTTTTAACGTGCTCTCTTTTCGTAGTCAATGAATCCGTGGTTATCCCCGAGTCGACTCGTCTGTTTACGGTATATTTATAACAACTGCGAGCCCGATCTAAAATCCTAGTACAGAAATGAGAATTTTGCTGTTTTATTTATTTTCTTGCTTTTTTTCTACTTTTTTCAGCCCAAATGATATTGAAACACTTAAAAAGGTGGAAAGACGTCTTATTGTTCTCTGAACAATTAGTTTACTAGTGTTTATTAGGTCTTTCCACCTTTCTGTGGAAAGACCTCTTGAAATGCTTCTGTTTTTTATTTTATTTCTCACCTTATGTTTTGACACCGTAAGACTTATCGAAAAACTTTATAGTTCATGATACTGGATATTAAAAGTTATTCCGAAAAACGACCCCCCGACTATGTTAGAACTTTGACCCCTTTCGAAGTTATTGCCCCTTTCGCAAGAAATGTCTGTTATCGCTACTTCTCCAAAACCGTAAACCGCAGAGATTCCAAACCTAAATTAATGTTTACGACTAATTTAGTAGACTCTCCAATCAAACATTGCGAAAGGATTCGTAAGCTCTTATAACAAATTATTGCCCCTGAATGTTTGCAATGTTTACGAATATCAAGAACTTTTCTAAAACGACAAGGCGTATAGACATGGGACCAACTGCAAAAGATTCATTGACCTTTGACCTTAAAATCTAGGTCAAGGTCAAAGGTCAAGGTCATTCAAAATATGTAAAATTAAGCATTTTTAATAGCTCTTTTGTTCTTAACCAAATTCTAAACATCTTTGCATCTTCAATATGTACTCTTAAAACCATTTCAGAGATTTCATTCTTGTCCCCTAAGATTGACCCCTCTAAAAGTTAGTGCCCCCTTCAGTGTAAACCCTTGTTATCGCTACTCCTCCGAAACCGTAAACCGTAGAGGTACAAAACCTTCAACAATGTCTGCTACTAATTTAGAACACTTCTCATTCCATTAGTGCAAAAGAATTCGTAAACCATTTTAAGTAGTTATTGCCCCTGCTAGTTGATGATGTTTACGAAGAACTAAAAACTTCTTAACGACAAGTCGTAAAGACATGGGCCCAACTGCATGAGATCTTTTGACCTTTGACCTTGAAGAATAGGTCAAGGTCAAAGGTCAGGGTCATTGGAATACTAGAGAAATTGTCGATTAAGCTATTTTAAAAAAAATCCAAATGACCTTGACCTTGATATTTGACCTTGACCTTTGACCTTGACCCCTAACTCAAAAAGTAATAAAGAAATATTCATTACCTTTATCTAGATTCATCTTCAAGTGTTAATCTCAAGTTTATCTTTCACTCTTTCTTTTTTTTTATGGATGACCTTGACCTTTGACCTTGATAAATGACCTTGACCTTTGACCCCCTATTGACCCAAAGGTCACAATCAAGCTTAAGGTCGTTGAGGTATTTGCAACCCTTACTCTTACAAATGCTTATAACCCCCCCCCCCTTCCTTTCTTAAAAAAAAAAATCAACAGCAGCATAGAAAAAATGTCTAAAAGTCTAACGATACGATATATCGACATAAGATTCGGAGTAAAAGCAAGAAGAGACCTTAAAGAAAGTGTCCTGAGAGTTTTAAGGTGAGTCTCTGAAATATAATGAAATACTAGTGAAAATCGGCAAAATCTGCATTTTTTTTCTGTCTGAAATTTAGTTATTGCTGAGCATAAAAATTAATTAAAGCCCGTATTGGCTATTTCTGCAATTTTTGTTAATATCATTCGATTCTCCTGCTCTATTACGACATTTTAATACCAAGTATTCTTGCTTTCTTTAGTGTATGGAATTTATTTCAATTTTATTTGGATTTAATATTAATTGAATGAATCTTGATTTCATTTGAAATTTGATTTTTTTTTTTTCTAGAATAACATAATCCCAAGAAATAGCGACTTTCAGCCTAGTAAAAAGAAATACACGTTTCTTCCCTGTGTTTCCCATCTAGAATTACATGTTTGGAATTTTATTTATGCTACTTACATTGAATTTCTTGCCTATTTCGGTAAGGAATGTTAAAACCCGAACCCGATTCTCTGTTCTCCTTTTCCATAAATACAAACTGCCTTGCATCTCTCGCTTATGTTTTTCACATGCTCTTAAATAATTTATCGCCATCCATTTCAAACATAAAACAACTCAAATCGGATATTTTCAAACATTTCTTTAATACATGTATAATGCACATATGATGCAGGTACACATGGGACATTTCACGACGTTTTCACTTACGCTTCCGTCTTGATGCGCAGATCAAATGCATGTTATTCATATTAATAGGTATATCATAATTTTAATCAGACCCTACCCCTTACATCTTAACTCGAAAACAATCTCATTCAAGCTCATATATACACCTAGGAGCGTGTTACAGTGTTTTTAACGTGCTCTCTTTTCGTAGTCAATGAATCCGTGGTTATCCCCGAGTCGACTCGTCTGTTTACGGTATATTTATAACAACTGCGAGCCCGATCTAAAATCCTAGTACAGAAATGAGAATTTTGCTGTTTTATTTATTTTCTTGCTTTTTTTCTACTTTTTTCAGCCCAAATGATATTGAAACACTTAAAAAGGTGGAAAGACGTCTTATTGTTCTCTGAACAATTAGTTTACTAGTGTTTATTAGGTCTTTCCACCTTTCTGTGGAAAGACCTCTTGAAATGCTTCTGTTTTTTATTTTATTTCTCACCTTATGTTTTGACACCGTAAGACTTATCGAAAAACTTTATAGTTCATGATACTGGATATTAAAAGTTATTCCGAAAAACGACCCCCTATGTTAGAACTTTGACCCCTTTCGAAGTTATTGCCCCTTTCGCAAGAAATGTCTGTTATCGCTACTTCTCCAAAACCGTAAACCGCAGAGATTCCAAACCTAAATTAATGTTTACGACTAATTTAGTAGACTCTCCAATCAAACATTGCGAAAGGATTCGTAAGCTCTTATAACAAATTATTGCCCCTGAATGTTTGCAATGTTTACGAATATCAAGAACTTTTCTAAAACGACAAGGCGTATAGACATGGGACCAACTGCAAAAGATTCATTGACCTTTGACCTTAAAATCTAGGTCAAGGTCAAAGGTCAAGGTCATTCAAAATATGTAAAATTAAGCATTTTTAATAGCTCTTTTGTTCTTAACCAAATTCTAAACATCTTTGCATCTTCAATATGTACTCTTAAAACCATTTCAGAGATTTCATTCTTGTCCCCTAAGATTGACCCCTCTAAAAGTTAGTGCCCCCTTCAGTGTAAACCCTTGTTATCGCTACTCCTCCGAAACCGTAAACCGTAGAGGTACAAAACCTTCAACAATGTCTGCTACTAATTTAGAACACTTCTCATTCCATTAGTGCAAAAGAATTCGTAAACCATTTTAAGTAGTTATTGCCCCTGCTAGTTGATGATGTTTACGAAGAACTAAAAACTTCTTAACGACAAGTCGTAAAGACATGGGCCCAACTGCATGAGATCTTTTGACCTTTGACCTTGAAGAATAGGTCAAGGTCAAAGGTCAGGGTCATTGGAATACTAGAGAAATTGTCGATTAAGCTATTTTAAAAAAAATCCAAATGACCTTGACCTTGATATTTGACCTTGACCTTTGACCTTGACCCCTAACTCAAAAAGTAATAAAGAAATATTCATTACCTTTATCTAGATTCATCTTCAAGTGTTAATCTCAAGTTTATCTTTCACTCTTTCTTTTTTTTTTATGGATGACCTTGACCTTTGACCTTGATAAATGACCTTGACCTTTGACCCCCTATTGACCCAAAGGTCACAATCAAGCTTAAGGTCGTTGAGGTATTTGCAACCCTTACTCTTACAAATGCTTATAACCCCCCCCCCCCTTCCTTTCTTAAAAAAAATCAACAGCAGCATAGAAAAAATGTCTAAAAGTCTAACGATACGATATATCGACATAAGATTCGGAGTAAAAGCAAGAAGAGACCTTAAAGAAAGTGTCCTGAGAGTTTTAAGGTGAGTCTCTGAAATATAATGAAATACTAGTGAAAATCGGCAAAATCTGCATTTTTTTTCTGTCTGAAATTTAGTTATTGCTGAGCATAAAAATTAATTAAAGCCCGTATTGGCTATTTCTGCAATTTTTGTTAATATCATTCGATTCTCCTGCTCTATTACGACATTTTAATACCAAGTATTCTTGCTTTCTTTAGTGTATGGAATTTATTTCAATTTTATTTGGATTTAATATTAATTGAATGAATCTTGATTTCATTTGAAATTTGATTTTTTTTTTCTAGAATAACATAATCCCAAGAAATAGCGACTTTCAGCCTAGTAAAAAGAAATACACGTTTCTTCCCTGTGTTTCCCATCTAGAATTACATGTTTGGAATTTTTATGCTACTTACATTGAATTTCTTGCCTATTTCGGTAAGGAATGTTAAAACCCGAACCCGATTCTCTGTTCTCCTTTTCCATAAATACAAACTGCCTTGCATCTCTCGCTTATGTTTTTCACATGCTCTTAAATAATTTATCGCCATCCATTTCAAACATAAAACAACTCAAATCGGATATTTTCAAACATTTCTTTAATACATGTATAATGCACATATGATGCAGGTACACATGGGACATTTCACGACGTTTTCACTTACGCTTCCGTCTTGATGCGCAGATCAAATGCATGTTATTCATATTAATAGGTATATCATAATTTTAATCAGACCCTACCCCTTACATCTTAACTCGAAAACAATCTCATTCAAGCTCATATATACACCTAGGAGCGTGTTACAGTGTTTTTAACGTGCTCTCTTTTCGTAGTCAATGAATCCGTGGTTATCCCCGAGTCGACTCGTCTGTTTACGGTATATTTATAACAACTGCGAGCCCGATCTAAAATCCTAGTACAGAAATGAGAATTTTGCTGTTTTATTTATTTTCTTGCTTTTTTTCTACTTTTTTCAGCCCAAATGATATTGAAACACTTAAAAAGGTGGAAAGACGTCTTATTGTTCTCTGAACAATTAGTTTACTAGTTATTATTATTTTTTTTCCGTCGCATGTTTTTTTTTTTGTTTGAAGATTTATCGAAAAGATTTATAGACCATAAGAATGTACCTCATAAAAGATTATTGCAGTTCACCCTGTGTAAATGAACCTTGACCCTTTTCGAAGTTATTGCCCCTTTCGCAAGAAATGCTTGTTATCGCTACTCCTCTGAAACCGTAAACCGTAGAGATATGAAACTTTCACTAATGTCTTCAACTAATTAAGGGGACTCTGCAATCTATTCATTGCGAAAGCATTCGGTGACCCCTTCAATGAGTTATTGCCCCTGAAACATTTTGAATTTTACAAATAATTAAAAATTTTCAAAACGCGAAGTCGTGGAGACATGGGACCAACTGCATAAGATTTATTGACCTTTGACCTTAAAATTTATGTAAGGTCAAAGGTCAAGGTCATTCCAAAAATTAGAAATTAAGCTCTTCTCATATCTCTTTTGTATTTTAACATATAGTTAATGTCTTTGCATCATCAATATGTACTCTTAAAACTATTTCAAAGATTTCATTGTTGTTCCCGTAGATTGACCCTATCAAAAGTTATTGCCCCTTGTGCAAAAACCTTGTTATCGCTACTTTTTCAAAACCGTAAACTATAGAGACATGAAACCTTCACTAATGTCTTAAGGGTTTTAATACACAACTTTAGAGTTTCAGTGCAAAAGATCTGATGACCCCTTATATGAGTTATTGCCTTTTAACTTCTTTGCACGTAATATTAAACCTTATAACTTGAAAACTATAAGTCATAGAATCAAGGGGACAACTGCATTGTGATCATTGACATTTGACCTTGAATATTTTTCAAGGTCAAAGGTCAAGGTCATTATTTTTTTTTTTTTTTCACTTTTACTTTCCCTTTTTTTCTTTTTCAAATTTAATTTTAAATAGTATCTATAAATGAAATTTAAAAAAAAAGGTGGAAAGACCTCTTATTGTTCTGTGAACCTCCCAGTTCTTCTTCTTATTTTTCTTCTGCTGATTTTTTGTTTCGACATTTATCGAAAAGACTTTTTGTTCATCATAAAGATCATTAAAAGTTAGGAACAAATTTGACCCAACGCGTATGAACTATGACCGCTTTCGAAGTTATTGCCCCTTTCGCAAGAAATGCTTGTTATCACTACTCTTCCAAAACCGTAAACCATACAAGAATGAAATCTTCACTAATGTCTTCGACTACTTTAGGAGACTCTGGAATCTATTCATTGCGAAAGTATTCGGTGACCACTTCAATGAGTTATAGCCCCTGAAAGTTTTTGAATTTTAAAAATAATTAAATATTTTCAAAACAAGAAGTTGTAGCGACATGGGACTAACTGCATCATATTCATTGTTTTTTGATCTTAAAATTCATGTAAAGGTCAAAGGTCAAGGTCATTCCAAAATTGAGAAATTAAGCTCTTTTTATATCTTTTTTTGTCTTTTAACATATACAAACTGTCTTAGCATCATTATTATGCACTTTTAAAACTATTTCAAAGATTTAATTTGTATCCCTTAAAATTGACCCTATTAAAAGTTATTGCCCTTTGTGCGAAAAACCTTGTTATTGCTACTACTTCGAAACCGTAAACCGCAGAGACATAAAACCTTCACTAATGTTTTCGACCCCTTGAGAAGACTCTGGAATCTATTCACTGCGAAAGTATTTGGTAACCCCTTTAATGATTTATTGCCCCTGAAACTTTTTTAATTTTACAAATAATTAAAAATTTTCAAAATGATAAGGTATAGAGACATGAGCCCAACTGCATAAGATTCATTGACCTTTGCTCATAAAATTCATGCAAAGGTCAAAGGTCAAGGTCATTCAAAAATTGAGAAATTAAGCTCTTTTTATATCTTTTATTGTCTTTTAACATATACTTAATTTCTTTGCAACATTAATATGTACTTTCAAACCTATTTCAAAGATTTCATTCTTGTCCCTTAAGATTGACCCTATTAAAAGTTATTTCCCCTTTTGCGAAAAACCTTGTACTTGCTATTGCTCTGAAAAAGTAAATCGTAAAGACATGAAACCTTCACTTATGTCTTAAGGGACTTTGGGCACAACTTTTATGTTCAAGTGGGAAAGGATCTGGTGACTCCTTGAATGAGTTACTGCCCTTTAATTCTTTTGTGCTTACCATTAAACCTTATAACTTTAAAAATATATGTCTTATAGACGTGGGGTTAATTACAATGTGACCCTTGACCTTGACCTTGAATATAACTTGAAGGTCAAAGGTCAAGGTCAACTCCAAATTTTGAATCTTTTCATATTTTTCTTCTTTTAAGCCATTCCTGGTTTCTTTTTGATGAAATTTAATTTTAAAGAGATAAATTTACATGAAAATTGAAATTCAAAGAAGGTATCTTTAAGTCTCCTAAATATTATATCGTTTGGTTTCATTATTATTTTTCAGTTCTATTAAGCCATTACTGGTTTCTTATTTGCTGAAATTTAATTTTAAAGATGATAAATATATACAGAAAATTGAAATTCAAAGAAGGTAGAAAGACCTCTTAAATTGAAATTTATATACTGTGGTTATTATTATATGCTAAAGTGGTTCTAAATGCTGTGGGTTTGTAATTATATGCTGTGGGTTTTTTAATTATATTCCCACTTAAATGATTATCCCCTTAAAAAAAAACCCCTGTTGTCCCCCTGTCAGTCCGTGACATTTTCCTGACTCTCCCTGACTTTCTCCTATGATCCCCTTTCGTTGTCCCTGCTCTCCCTGTCCAGTCCCTGTCGTCCCCTGTCGTTGTCCCTGCTCTCCCTGTCCAGTCCCTGTCGTCCCCTGACATTCTCTGATCTCCCTGTCCAGTCCCTGTCGTCCCCTGTCGTTGTCCCTGCTCTCCCTGTCAATCCCCTGTCGTCCCCTGACATTAGATTTGACCCAGAAAAAGGGGTTTTAATATGTTTTTGTTGCTAATCAGGGGTGAAAAGAGCCTCAGTCTTGAAAGTTCGTGGAATTTTCCAGTAAATACCTATATTTTCTTTGAAAATTATTTCATACTTTAAAAAAAAACAACTTATAATTGGTACAGATTGTTTAAGTTAGTTAGCTTTTCAGATAAAACTCACGGTAAATAAAATTCCAGTGAATAAAAAAAAGATTTATAATTCTTTTATATTACACGTGAATGCATTTGAAAATAATGATATCTCTTCGTAAATGTCTTTCTTTATTTGTTTGTTTAAAAATATTTTTTTGAATTAAGAAAAAGATAGCTCATTTTTCTTTCTTCTTCCCTTTCCTTTCTTAAATCATTTTTGTATGTGTTAATTAATTAAATTATTTATACTTGTATACAGTTTTTTTTTTTATTTTTAAATTAGTTTATTCATTTATTTTTAATCGTTTATTTACCTATCTATTGATCCATTTATTATTCGTTGAGATTATCTTTATTCATTTATATATTATTTAATTAATTTATTAATCAATTCGCTTATTTATTTTCCCACTAATCATTTTTTTTATTTGATTTATTAAATTTATTAAATTTTATCTATACATTTTTTTATTTATATATTTATTTTATTCTTATTTTTTGTGCGGTGATTAGATTTTATCTATATACTTATTTTATCTCATTTTATTTTTTTATGCAATAATATCTTAATCAATGTATTAATTATTTTTTTTTTAATTATTTTTGTATTCGTTCGTTTGATTTATTATCATTTTTATTATTATTGCACACATTAAATTTTCATCATATAGGGCCCATACAAAAAAAAAACACCTAGAAAACATTTTTTGTGAAGAATTTCCGTGGTATCAAAGATCAAGATTCAAGACAAAAGATTGTGTCAATTCAGTTAAAAACAGAAGCTCACATACTGTGTTCACTACCAGATGGCTATTTATAAAGAGTAGCTCCGTGTATAATGTAATCTGCAACAAAAATCTCGCCTGTCCTTTCCCCTCTCACTTTTCATATTCAGTTAAATAAATCTTCAAGTAAATGGGTGATTCAAATATTACCAGTATTAGTTCTCGGTGCCTGCTTTATATTTTGTAATAACATCTTTTGATTGTGTTATAAATTTCAGCCAAGATTTTCACCTTTAATAAAAACTATTAAAATTTAATGGTTTTTGTACCAGAAAATTGTCTGCCAGGCACGGTCGTGTGTACAGTTGGCCAAGACAAGAGAACTAGATCAATGTGCTTTCTCCAAATAGTGAATATAATTACTGAGTGAAATTTTACTCCTGTTGTATCCCTACTTCAAGTTCTCTCATACGAAGGAAAATGATAAGTCTGACAATAAATTTTCCTTCAGGAAAAAAAAATCGTTTTCAATAGACACATACACACATGTTGAAATCTGTGCATGACAGTGCATTAATCACTACTG
The DNA here is from genome assembly GCF_032062105.1 of Saccostrea cuccullata. Classification (NCBI taxonomy): domain Eukaryota; kingdom Metazoa; phylum Mollusca; class Bivalvia; order Ostreida; family Ostreidae; genus Saccostrea; species Saccostrea cuccullata. The sequence goes on along the minus strand of NW_026937832.1, from coordinate 65,229 downwards.
GACGAAAAAAGTGCTGAGAATCCCAAATTTTACTGATAATGTCTGATAATTACTGATACGGTGCTGTTCTTGCTGATAATTACTGATATTTACTGTTATTATTACTGTTGTTGCTGATAATTTTAGTTGTTGCTGATAAATACTGATAATTACTGTTGTCTTTTACTGTGGAGTCTGATAAATACTGATAAATACTGTTGAGGTACTGTCGCTGCTGAGAATTGCTGATAATTACTGTTGAGGTACCGTCGATGCTGAGATTTACTGATAATTACTGTGGTCATTGTTTTTAACCTGGGAATGGATTAAAATAGCCTGAGAAATGATTTTTTAAAAAGTATTTTAACAAATTCATTACAGTCGATTACAAAATTAATTATTCTAAATGAAAAAGTCACATTTTATTAATTTGTTTTCAGTTTTCATATATTAATTTCATTATAATAATTTTTGACCATAATGTTAACATAAGCTTTCATAAATGTTTATGTTTCTTCTTTAAATTTCTCCTTACACGTAGATGACATTATCTGAGGAAAATTATTCTGTTGTATTTGCAGTGGTTTTTCTTCCCAATTACTTTTTTAAAAAGTTTAATTTTTGTTCATAAAGGTTAAAAAAAATCTCATATTTTTTCTCACATGTATGTGTACTGTCATCAAAAGCTTTTTTTGTGGGTTTCTTTAATACTTCAATACAGTCAATGGTTGTAAATATCAAATTATTTTACCGTGTGGAGAACTGAAAATGCATTAGCACATTAATTAAGTTGAAAACACCCCCCCCCCCTTCCAATTACTTTAAATTAAGCTCTCATTTTAACAAGACAGTATTAAATATTTTTCATAAAATCTAGTCTTGAAGCGTACACTTTGTTATTTTATAGAAGAATGTGGCAGGGTAAAATAATTAAGTTGAAGCATCTTTAATAATTTTTTTTTTTCTATACATTATGTAGACAGCGCGTTCTAGTTCTCCGATGTCCTCCCTGCGAATTTTATATCGTGTCGCTTTCTAGCTTTCTCTCTCTCTCTCTCTCTCTCTCACTCTCTTTTAAATTATTTGTTAAGGCTTAAGGATTGTACACTACATGACATAAATCTTATGCAGTGTGATTTTCAGTCAATGAAATATACGACTTTCTTTAGGCTAATTCTTTTTTCATTGTATACAGTTTTAAGTCTATGGGCATATGGCTTCTAATATTATGCGCCACTCCTTAAACATGTTATATGCGGTCAGTCAGTTAAAAAATTAAATAAAATAATTCATAACTTGAATAAACTTTTTCCATTAATGCAAACGTTGTGCTTGTTGTTATTGAACATAATGTCAACCACGTGTAAAAGTTCTACTTTCGTTTTAGAATCGGGTCAATTATTAGTACATTCTGCCATAGGGATATCGTTACGGCTTGCGTTTTTGTAAAATTAGAATTTTGTGCAGTGATTAAATTTTTTTTAATTCCATTTTTGTCCGAGACCTTTGTATAAACGAACAGTACAGACTTGGTGCTTATTGATAGGATTTTACTTGATTGTAGCACAAAAAGGAGGGGGTGAAATACTGTTTACAATTAAGTGATAGCCGATAGGGCAAGGTATGTTCTTTAGTTGTGTGTTTTAAAAGTCATGCAATTTATGATATTATACTTATCGAATTTTTTATATGCATGAATAAAATCATTTTAGAGAATCAATTGCAATGAACCATACAAATTTCAGAACTGAAGTAACTAGTGCTAATTGTAACGGGGACCGTTACAGATGTTCCCCAAACGCTCCCCAACTTCCTTTTGGTGCCATATTCCCGAAATCTCTATTAAATAAGAAATACTTTATGGAATTTAGACTTAATCAATGTCTTCCCAGAAAAATACAAAATATAGGTTTAAATAGGCATTGCACGCGTGTTCATGTGCGTAACGACCATATTATCTTGTCTACACCATCTAAAATTTTAATATACTTAATGTCAAAGCATTTAATTCAAAAGTATTAAAAAATACACTCATTCGAGTGTATTTTTAATTTTAGTCATTTCACGTGCACGCACTTGCAAGCACGTGCATATTGACTACGCCTTCTTGTAGGAGTCCCTTATATTTATCTATGGTCTAAATCCCATCCTGTTTGGTGGAAAAAAAAGGGAGTTATAGCCATTTAAAGTTTCAGCCAATCAGATTGCAGCACACATGCATGCGCGTGATTTCATAATTTTTTATCTCTATCGGATTGAAGGATATCTATATGAATGACTATATTTTAAAATTCCAAACATTTCGTCAAAAAACAAATTAGATATAGCCATATAAAGTTTCAGCCAATCAGATCGCAGCACACGTGCATGCGCATGATTTATGAATTTTTTTCTATATCATATTTTAGGATATCCTAATGCATGACTATGTTTTAAATTTCAAAGCATTTCGTCAAAAAACAAAGGAGATATAGCCATTTAAAGTTTCAGCCAATCAGATTGCAGCACGCGCGCATGCGCATGCTTTCATGAAAATTTTTATATATCATGCTTTAGATCTTCATAATGTAGGACTATGTTCAAAATTTCAAAAGATTATGACAAGAAACAAGAAAGATATTGAGACTTTAGTTTCAGCCGATCAGAGCGAAGCACACGTGCATGCGCGCGAGATCTTGCTATTTTGACCATGCCATCTTGTCAATACTACTAATGTATTCTTACATTATGAGTTTCAAAAAAAATCATCCAAAAAAAGAAAAGTTACAGCAATATCCATTATATTGATCATTTCATATGTTGCACGTGCGCGCTCTTGCAAGCACGTGCGCGCAAAATGACCTTCGTTCGGCAAATCTGCATAACATGTCTACTGACCCTAAAAACATTTTACCTTAGTCGGATGTGTAGTTTACAAGATCATTCGTGGACAAAATTTTCCCAGGAAGAAGAAAAATAATAATAACTAGAGCAAAGCTCGTTGCAAAGCAACGAGTAGGTCTTCCGTCATGTTTGACCGGAAGTGGCTTTCATTTTTAACAGAAATGAGAAATAACGTCCAAAATAGGTTTGATACCTCTAAATCCACGTTAATTATTGCAAAAATAAGCCATTTTCTGTTACTTCCGGTTTGACCGGAAGTGACAACGACGGACGGAAAATTAATTATAATGCTCCCAGAGACATATGTTACCAGAAAACTTGTCAAGAACGGCAAAAATACGCGTTTTCCGACTACTTCCGGTTTGACCGGAAGTGACGACGCCGGACGTATTTTGACGACTTCAATAGATTAAGCTTGACATTTTTAACAATTTTGCTTCTTTGACATATCACAAATTCTCAATACTTTTTGAGATATAAAGGAAAAACTTTCGGCCCCTCCAGGCCCCTTATTTGAAGAGCCAGCCCTTTTTTCGAGATGTCATTTGAAAGATCTTAAAATTCTACACCTTTTTTGTTCTACATGTTTTAACAAAATATTTCTAGGTAAAAAGTTATCGTTGAAAAAGTGCTTAAAATTTTGAAATTCTTGATAGGACTATTTTCGGGCCATAGCGAGCGTCGGCGCTTCGTACTTCCGGTAGTTTTGATATACTTAGTGCACTTCTCCAAGAGTTGCTCTAGCATCACTGAAAATTTCAAGCTTCTATGTTAAGTGCTTTTTGAGAAAACTGTCGGACAAAATGACCCTCTAAAAATCACTAAATCGCAGAAAACTCCGAACCGGAAGTGACGTCATCAAAATAAAAAAATATATTTCTAGAATTTTTAATGTTCTCTCTGACCTGAAAGTTTCATGAAAATCGATCGAGCCGTTCGCGAGAAATTGCGCGTACAAAATCGGTAAGAAAAAAAAACAATAATAATAAAAATAGTGGAAAAGAAACTTAAGAAAAACAATAAGGTCTTCCGCTGAAGACGGAAGACCTTAATAAGAAACAGAGTAAAAACAATATGTTCCCCAACTTCGTTTGGGGAACATAATTATAACATTTATTCATGAGTGCGATACACAACGTCATGTTTCTGACATTCAAAATCCATACATTTAAGGGTTTTTTTTCTCGGATTAAGCGAATTGGAATTTCCCTGCATCTGAATTGGGAACAATTCATGCTTATATTATTTCAAAAAAGTGCTCCACTAAACAATCTTTCTCTTTTTATCTATTTGATTGTCTATTTTGCACACTTTTTTTTTTTATTAAAAAGTGAAGTCAATTTCTCGTCTACGTATTTACCGGGCCCAAACAATCGTTAGCAGAGATTCAGAATTGAAAATACATGTGACCACCTCCCCCGGGATATTCTTTTATCTGATAAACAAAATAAACTCACCGGCCTAAATTCCCTTACTTCGCATTTATAGCAACCTACAATTTTTTTTTGTTTAGTTTCTTATTCACACATGCCTTTTAGACCTACTGTTATGTATAAAATCACATACATTTTATATGTTTTTGTGGTCTATTTATACTAAAGTAAAATGGTAAAAAGATTCAAATAAATGATTCATTGATTGAAGAAATATGCGTAAAACTAAAAAATGAAATTAAATACTGAAGAAGATAGATCTTTGAGAATTTAAATAATAATGAAAATAAGTCTATACAACGTACATGATGTACATGTATATATCTTTTTTTTTCATTATAGTACCAAAGTGTTCTATTCTAAATATTTTTTCTATCAATTTTATTCGTCATCAAATTCAATATTATGGATTTTTTTTTTCGTGCGCCCATAAACTTTAAGATTGTTCCAAAGTAGCGAGTACATGTACAGTGTAGGTAATTTGTTTATTGAAAACACCGGTAGCCGCAGACGAAGAACAATAGGTAATTAGTGCCCATTGTTACGCTGACCACTACAATTTGCATGGAATACAAGTTGTACCCCGTTCTACCCCGGGGCTGAAGACATGTACACAATACAGCCAAATCACAGGTCGATCACCGATTTCTGATCAATTGAAATCAATTTAAAGGTGTTTTCCTTTCAACTTTTTACCATGCAAAATTAAGATCGATTAATTTGATCATATACTAATAGTAACATATAAAATTAAGTCTCATTTCAGTTCTTATTTCCCATTCCATAAAATCAAATAAAAAAATTAATGAGATTTCAAAACTGATTAAATAAAAAATGATTTTGTATTTAAATTTTAAGACAAACTAAACACATGTACCTTTGTACTAGGGATTCTTAACCTCTAATTTTTAATCAGCTCGCCCCATTTGCCAGTTGCATATGCATACAGTGTGAACTTGTGCATATGTACATGTGGAGGAGTTTAATTCTTGGACGATCTACAAACGTCTACATAACATTAAAATAAATGAATAAATAAATAAATTATTAATTAAAATCAGTGCCCACAGATTGAACATATTCAAACCTGTTTTCACCTCTTAGTTACTTTTTAAAAGGGATAAAATTTGTAATTTCCGAGCAAATTTTCAAATATTTCGACAAAAGAGACCAGAAAACTGATCATTTAATTAACAAGATAAATATAATTGTTTTGGAGAAAAAAGGCCTTCAAAGACAAAATGTCCAAACTCGACCAGTTGACCTAGTGAAAACGGAACAAATCCAACTTCTCTAACCTGCAGGAAACTTTTTTTATCCCGATTTTTTTCCCATCCATTAAGAACTTTTTTCTTAATATTGAAAAAAAAAGATCACCGATCTCCCTACATAATTTTCTTGGAGTCGGGAAAGGCGGCGATGGATCTTTTTTAAGATAGCATAATTTTCTTTTTATTTACAGTTTATTTTTCAATAAGATCTTATGCAAAAGTAAAATTCCATTTTTTTTCTGCCGTTAATTTTTTTTATTAATTCTATTTCTATATATTCATTCTATTAATAATTCATTTGATTATTGTCAAAATTTTCACAAAGTTAACGTAATGTAGAAATTGATATCAGTATACATACATACAGTCATGTAATTTTGCCACAATTAAGCAGAACATTTAAAAAAAATATGAAAATTTTGCCATGATAATTCAAGTAAAAGAAAGTAATAATTGAAGGTTTTTTTATAACCCTCTGTTTTATTTTAAACCATTTACCAGGTTAAAAACAATGACCACAGTAATTATCAGTAAATCTCAGCATCGACAGTACCTCAACAGTAATTATCAGCAATTCTCAGCAACGACAGTACCTCAACAGTATTTATCAGTATTTATCAGACTCAACAGTAAAAGGCAACAGCAATTATCAGTATTTATCAGAAACAACAAAAAATATCAGCAACAACAGTAATAATAACAGTAAATATCAGTATTTATCAGCAACAACAGCACAGTATCAGTAATTATCAAACTTTATCAGTAAAATTTGGGATTCTCAGCACTTTTTTCGTCCAGTAGTGAATATAACTACCTGTACATGTACTGTGTCCAGTTTTCAGTTTTAAAATGTGTTTCATTCTGTACATTATACACATCACAGATAAAAAATAAAGACTAATCCTTATCGCTTTTTAATGAATATCTGGAATGATCATTGGTTACTGGTAAAAGAGAAATGATGTTGAGAGAGAGAACTTATGTAGATTGAAATTTATACAGGTGATCATAACCATTCTGTTTACGTACTTATTATAATAATATACATGACTTATTGTACATGTACAATAGCTGTTCAAATTCATTTTTTTAGGAATGGGAAGCATTCACAATTGAATATCTTAAGATATGTTATGACCGAAAACCATTTAATTTAAACAGTATTTTATTCACTGATGTTATTGTGAATAGGATTGGGCAGCAGGCGCAGCCTATTTTAGCCCTATTTATATTTGTATACAGTGAGAACCATTGATACATAATTTTAAGACTTATTTACAAAGTCACTATTTGATCATTTTATTGATGGGCGCGGGGGGGGGGGGGGGCGTTCATCCTAACTAAAGGTTATTTGTTTAATTTCCCTCGATGAAATTTTTCATACTTCGTAAAATTGATTTAATTGGACAAACGTTGTGCATGCAGCATTGAAATAGACTTTTTAATATTTAATAGATAATAAAAGTACAAGTAGTTACTTTACCAGTGTATACTGTTACATGTAGATAATAAACCCGCCGGTAGTACGGTAGAATATCGTGATAAAATCATTTGTATTTTAATTCTTATTTTTTTTTTAATTCTAAACTTAACTGATGAAATGTACCGAAGTGATTTTATAAATTTATCAAACTGTTAATAAAAAAAATTCCCTAGTGTTCAAATAAAGTCGGCAAATTTCATACTAATTATAAGAGACCACTGTAATTAAGCATGAAAGCTTGTGACCCGACACGGGCACTCTGAGTCCTTGTCGCTGAGTGGGTACGGTCGTCTGCCGCAGAATAAACAATGTACAGTGGTCAGTGAAAAGACAATGGGTGTCACTACTGTGTAAACCGAGTCTCTGATCAACTATCAACGACTAGGAATTTATTTAACAAACCGTGAAAGATTTCTAAAGAACGAGAGATGCTGTTGTACCAAAGTAAAAGTACCAACAAAATGATTAATAGATTATGATTGTATGTAACGAGACGATCATTTTGATACCCATCATGAAATGTAAAGAATTTCATTTAGCGTAAATAAGCCCAAGAAATACTTTGTAGCATGTTTGTACTTGAAGTCAGCCCCTCCCCGGCCACACACACACAAACGGTAAAAATTTGAATATACATTATACTTTATATAATGTAGCATATAATGTTCCTATTTAAACACTATGACTTACGTTATGAACATTTCAACAAGTAAAAAAAATTCCTATTCAAAACTTTCCAATTCTAAAAACTTGACTCCTCCCGTTGAAATGTTTATATATGTCCTCCACTGGAAATGTGAAATAAGATGACTTAAGGTGAAAGTCTTGTTTATTTCTCATGAAAATCATCAAACATGTCATTTTTGATATGTTACACCTGAGGGTACTTATTGACAGATACCCATCCCCTCCCCTTTCAAATTTCAGGCAGGCAGGGGAGATGTTTAGAGTAACCAAATAAAGTATTTCTAAAATACCCGTGTGAAAATTTTACTATCAGGTTAATTTTACAGGAACTACATTGTATAATTAATTAATTTTAAATTACAGATAGGTCATATATGTGCCCAAAAGGTTAAAGATTTTTTTTTCAAAAACTCTGTTTTTTTTTTCCTCTGTCACTTTCAGTTTGAAAATAAACGGTATCTGCTTACATCCAGTTAAGATTTACTTAATTATTATCATTTTATTACCCCCCTCACAAAATCATCTTTTTACGGTTACACCTAACCTCCCTTTTCTGCATGAACCTTGAAGTTATGTTAAATAACTCTTCCAAAGCCAGCAGCATTATTTTAAATGAAATATATTAGGCCACCTTTAAATGATTTTGTCCTCTCCCAACCATTTTATTTGAAATGGCCTGACTGAAAACCAGCATAAATGTCCATGAAACAATTTTTTTTAAAATTTCCGAATTCCCTTAGCCCGCCAATATGTATGTTGAAATTTTCCAAAAAAAAAAAAAAAAAAAAATATATATATATATATATATATATATATATATATATATATATATATATATATATATATATATATATATAATATCTTCCTACTGATTCAATCTTATAATGTGAGATGGGAGAGGACATACAAACATTATTTTAAAGATGCCCCTATATATACTTCATTATTCTTTCATAGCAATTCAACTGCATGCTTATACTCAGCTGCATTCTGTTAAAATTGAGTAATCCTGAAATCTTAAGTATTTTTTCATCATTTATTAGATTTGTCAAATTCATGTTACAAATTTATATGCAACCTTTCACTGCATGTACTTGCAACTGCAAGGTAAAGTAAATAAAAACAAACAACAGACAAATACAGTATAAGGCATTATGTAAATGTCTACACTATATAAAATAATTAAAGCATGAACATTCAATAAATCTCTGAAATGTCGGTTACAAAATCAGTCCAATATACTGCATTATCACTAAAGGCAGGAGTGATAAAATTCTTAAATTTACCAATTCAACTATAAAAAGGAAAGCTTTGTCTATGAATATCCAATTATAAACATGATATATCAAGATATTGGCTAACTGGGTCACCAAAAAAAAAAGTAATTGAAAATGTAAACAACTCTCATGTTCCTTGTGTACCTTATGTGTAAAATAGAAAGTGAAAAGACAATTATATAGACATTCAATCTGTACATGTAAACTTAATCAAATGCTCTGATGATCTTGGTACATTCATGATACAATATACAAATATCACAAACATTTCAAAGTAATGCATGTTAGTTTGTGTGAGATCATCCAAACTAGTATGGTAAATACATAATACCAGAAAAAATTTGGTTGTAATTGTTCAGCATTTCAACAATGGTTTAGTACCCACAATAGTCCATCTTTCCTCACATGCACTAATGGTTGACTTAACACAGAAACATGCATCAGTCTCTGGCGAACAGATGTTGGCTCAAAACAGTAGAATCCATTCTCCTTCGTGGCAAGAGGAAATTCGTTTAGCACGACCCAGTCTTGAAAACAGTTGTTCATCTGGTGGGACAAAAAGTAGAGAATTTCTGCAAATTGGACACCACTGACAGAAGGAATCTTTACAACGGATGCTGTTTTTCGTTTGAATCCTTTCCCATGGTACTGAACAGTTCGGCCACGATTGTCAACAACAGAACAAGACCTATGATCCTCCATGACTGAATCCTGGAAACTCATCACATTGACAGCCATCACATTCACATAAAAACGAAACATGGCATCCATCATCTGGGGTGTCAGCTTTGACTTTTTCGTTTGTAAAACTTGTTCATTTTCATAAAACACATTCCTATTGATAGTGTTTCATTCAAAAAAGGTTTTTTCTTTGAAACAGTTATGAAAAGATCGACGTCTCAGCTGCATGTATAAATCGTAATCTAAATGTTCCATTTACCAGTTTTATTTTCTTTAAGAACCCCCCCCCCCACTGGTTTAAATTCAGATAAGAGAAGAGGTTCAATTTTTCGGACTTGATGTATAATTTGATTTAACCCCCCCCCCCCCCCCCAACCTTGACACACACACACATACAGAATTTTCATTATACATGTATTAAACAAATCAAATGATTTGATTTGACACGTACATATATTAACTTTGGTATAAGTTCTTAAAACAGTTAGTACATACACCTAGCTGTAATTCAAGGAAAATATTTCTCAAGATCCTGTCGCAATTTGTTTGATACTCAAAGCATTAAATCGTTGACCAGACACTCGGGGTACACAGTCAAGACACATATTGTCTTTTCACTGGCCACTGTACATTGTTTATTCTGCGGCAGAGCGACCGTACCCACTCAGCCACTTGGTCTTCACATCCAAAAATAACACGCTCTCTTTGTTGCGAAAATGGAAATCAAAAATAATGTTTTAATGAACTCTCTAACGGGTACCTCTGCACCAGCAATGTAGTTCGTTTTACATATTTTGTAAACTTCTGGATACCTTATAATCAACCCAATATTTCATCTTTCATCTCTAAATATTAATGAAAGGTTAGGGTTAGGAAGCTTAAGGATAACTATTAACTCCTCTATACCTACACATTTTTGTTATATTATGTTACAGATCATTAAGGAAAATTGAAAACACTGCAAGATATAAACTATCCTCCTGTTTAACACCAGTGTTGCACCTGTAACAGTTTATAAGTTGACGTTGGCATACTAAATCCTTTGGTAATATACGTGTAGCCACTATAATTAATATTATGTAAAAATACAAAGTCATGGACCATGTTACCATTTGATCATTTATATTCATTACAGTAATCTCTCGTGACCAGTTCCTTCCACATCCATTCTTGCTCAAATATACGCTCCAAATCTTGATCCAGGAACATTTTCTTCTTGATGTACACGGATCATTCATTTTCATGTCGTAAAATTGTATAACTATTTTCAGAAAAAAAACTTTTGATTTCCTCACAAAATTCTCGCATAAGGGAGAATATTGATACAACAGACATCTTTCCTAGAATTAATGAATGAATGAATTTAATAAATGAATGAAAGAATAAATGAATGAATGACTGAATAAATAAATAAATAAATAAATAAATAAATAAAGAAGTAAATAAATAAATAAATAAATAGATAATAAATAAATAAATAAATAAAGAAAGAAAGAAAGAAAGAAAGAAAGAAAGAAAGAAAGAAAGAAAGAAGAAAGAAAGAAAGAAAGAAAGAAAGAAAGAAATGAATGAATGAATAAATAGATAAATAAATAAATAAAATAAAAAATAATAAATTAAATGAGTACATAAATAAATTGATTGATAGATTATGAACCAACTCATCGATATGTTATTAATGTATACTAGTAAATAAATTGAAAAATAATAAATTTAACGAATATATAAATAAATTAATTCATAAAATATGAAATAACTCATCAATTAACTTTAAAATATGAAATAAATTATCCATTATGTGTAGTGATAAAGATGTTTAAACACACAAATAAAGAAAGACATTTATGAAGAGATATCATTATTTCCAAATGCATTCACGTGTTATATAAAAAAATTATAAATCTTTCTTTTTATTTACTGGAATTTATTTACCGTGAGTTTCATCTGAAAAGCTGACTAACTTAAACAATCTTACCAATTTTAAGTTTGTTTTTTTTTTTAAGTATGAAATAATTTTCAAAGAAGTTATTGGTATTTACTGGAAAATCCCACGAAAAAACATATTAAAACCCCTTTTCTGGGTCAAAGCTAATGTCAGGGGATGACAGGGGGTTGACAGGGACAGCAGGGACAACGACAGGGGACGACAGGGACTGGACAGGGAGAGCAGGGACAACGACAGGGGATCATAGGAGAAAGTCAGGGAGAGTCAGGAAAATGTCAGGGACTGACAGGGGGACAACATGGGTTTTTTTGGAATCTAAGGGGATAATCATTTCAGTAGTGTATAATAATATGTGGATCTATTATTATATGCTGCGGGTCTATTATTATATGTTGTGGGTTTATAACTATATGCTGTCGGTCTATTATTATATGCTGTGGATTTATTATTATATGCTATGGGTTCATTATTATTTGTTGTGGATTAAAAATTTTATGCTGTGGATCTACTATTATATGCCGTAGGTTCATTATTATAGCATATAATAATAGACCCACAACATATATTTTAGAACCACGGCATATAATAAAAGACCCACAGCGTATAATTACAAACCCACAGCATATAATTATAAATTTTTTGATAGATTAATTGATTGATTGTATATTGTTTAACGATAATTTTTCACTCATATGGAGACGTCCATATAATTATAGATCCACAGCATAAAATAATAGACCCAAAGCATAAAATAAAATCATCTAACATAAGGCAGGCATGGCGTTCCATACTTTTCACACATATCAAAGCGGTTTGATGATCAAGACTCATATCTATTGTCTACATTATATATCTGCCGGGCGACAATTGATGGTTACATCAATGTTTTCTTGTTTGGTTTAAGACTACAATGACATGTGGCGGATCTAATTAATATCACACTTGAACCTAAAAAAAGGATGTAAAGCTCAAGAAGCACGACCACACTTGCATGATCTCCCTTTTCAACGTCTTTCAAACAGATCTATTACGCAAACTCATCTGTATTTTCAAGTTCAAAGCATTAATATAGTAGCGGATTCAGAAATCTTGAAAAGGGGACAGACTGGGGTCGGGTTAGGCGCTTATAATAACACTGAACAAAACTGATTGAGAAAATATTTTTTATTATAATTTTGGACACAGCCTCCCTCACTCTCTGCATCCACAAGTGCTAGATTAGATATCTACATTAAAACCAAATGCTGTACATACGCGTACATAATTATACATACTTGTACTTTCGAAAATTTGGTATAAAAAGTAATTTTCCTATGAGTAAAAGCTATATATGGCTAGGGACTTGAACAGTCTCCTAGCAAAACTTTTAAAAGTCGGTGGAGGTATCAGTACCAGGTACCAGTATCTGAAGGAAATTTTTCTGTATTTAATATACTTGACGCAAATATAGAGTAAAGGAACAGAGCCCCCGACCAACAGGCATACTGTCAAAACATTATCAGTTATGAAATCATTATTTTCATAAAAAGAATTATTAAATATGTTTTATAATTTTAATCAATTTATTAAATATGAATTAGAATTCGAAATATATTGGCAATCAAGGTGATACATGAACCTGCATTTATGATACATGTATTACATTTTGGACATTCAGTTTTATATTGATATCGTTATGATAATTTACATAGGACATGCAGAAATACATATGAATATATACCATTTGCATTATAACACACGCATTCTAAATTTTAATGGGAATATTTCAGAAATAAAAAAAAATACAACATTTATTGCCTGTAATATGGTTCACTAGAATTATACTTACAACTATTAAGCTTTTGCAAGCCATTACGACAAACCCCTAAACACTTCTAACCTATCGACAATAAGTGAAAAGTTTTATGAACAGAACATTTAAGTATAATACTTTAACTTTTACAAATTTAAATTTTTATGTTTTATTAATATTATATTTAAATACATGCAATTGACTTTGCTGATGGCATACTAACCGAATATTTTTCATTATCAAAAATATATTTTTAAAAATGAATATTGTTTTGAGGATTTATTGAAACATTATCCAATTTAAAACAAAAATTATCCGGGACATCGTTTTCAAAAAGAGAATGGGGATGGTAGAGGGGGATAAAGTGATTGAATGACCAAAATATTCATCAGAGAAGAGAAATGCTACAAGTGGACGTCAGTCCATAAATTATATTCTTTTTACACATACGCATACTTCTTAAATTGAATTCAAAATTCTTACTTTCTAGTTCATCCTACCTTTTGCGAAAAAAAGTCTGCATCTCTACTTGTCTACATAATATTATATGTTGTTCATTAATTTTCATGATTTTTCGCACACCATATAATTATGTGCATGTATATGAATAGGTATTATATCGCATATGTATAAAATACTTTTTTTACTCTTTATAATTAAAACACTTGCCCTCTTTCCAAGTTATGTACAGACTAAGAACTTAGGCCTACTCATGAGCAGGTCTAGATTTTAACTAAAGTTAAGTCTCGACTATGTCTCCACCTTTTTGTGAAAGGCAACTTAGTCCGGCTTCCGGTTTTAGTCACTGATTTAGTCCGGACAAAGCTTACGCCTGGTCGTAGGCCTTTTTGAGAAACGATATTGATATATCTAAATAAAAATAATGGTAAGCCTTTTTCTTTATGATAGTTATGATTGAAGGCATCAAAGGGCCAAATAGGATGATTAATTTTCTCTTTGGATTTCAAATAAAACCTGAGAGTATGAAATCCCAACTAAAGGCATTAAATTTAGAACGGACATTTATCATAAATGTAGTAAAAACTATGATTCCATTAGAATCCCTGCGTATCAACATGCTTTCCAGAATTTGTCTTGCCGCTAGCACTTCACTCATTCTCTCCCATGCCCCTCAAAAGTTGGTGAAGATAAAAATCTAAATTGCCTGGTTCTTGATTAAAATATTATTGATAGGGGCATTTTCCAGCAATATGAACTCTATATCCATTTCGTTGTTTGTTCCAACAAAATTAATCCCACAAATCTACCTTATTTTCCGGAACGGTTCACGTATGAATATTAGCAGCTATGGTGCATTACCGAAGGAACAACTGATTTACTTTTCTATCTTTTCAAGGTAAATAGCATAGCAAACAAAGCATGTAAATACTATTGCCAGTTTTTAAATGACCCGTCCTCCCATGGTTCATCTTGCTAACACGAATAAATCTGTGATTACATGTTCATAATAATTGACAAGCCATCAAAACACGTGTAGTCAAATAATTATTTACAGTGTATGTAGAAAACGTGACGTCATAAACAACAATGTACATGAGGTCACAATGTACACAAACAGCTGACAAATTTTACTACAAATGAATTAAGGATATGAAAATAACGAACAATATTCAATCTCAAAGTCCTTAAAACAATGCAATATAGGAGCAGAACAAACACGGACCTCCGAAACATCAGAGGTTGGATCAGGTGCCATGGAAGAGTGAGCATCCCCTGCTGATCTGTCACAACCGCGTGTGCTTCTTGTCAGCAAATACAATTTATCATTGAGTCAAATGCTGACTGACGTTTTTCATACCAGTTGTTAGTCCATTATTTATACACTGAATTGACGACGGAATTTTTCTGTTATTTCCTGATCATGACAACGAGCACACGGTGGGTATGACCGATCGGCAGGGGATGCTCACTCCTCCATGGCACCTGATCCCACCTCTGATGCTTTTATTTTGTATATTGTTTAATGGACGTTGAGATTGAATACTGTTCGTTATCCTTCTTGTTCTTGATATAATTTGTTTACCTCGTACATTTTGAATAAATACACACGCGGACAGGGCTGGACTCTTCTTTTTTACTAAATCAAAACGGTATGCATAAATATCCTTGACATTTCTTTCTATTCTGTGTATTCGTTCTCCATACATGGTATACATTTTGTGTCTTTCAAACCTCCCGCATTTCCTCAAAGATGAGTAGGCCTATATACGAGGAGTAGCATTAAACACACATAGTTCTAAGTATTGCCGATATATTAATGTAGAACACAAATGGTTAATTAAAATATAGCCTCCATTAATAATTTATTAGATATTTATGCTCCTCTTTAACTTTACGCATACGCGTCGGAAGCGGGGGCGGCGGAGCGTAGCCTCCCTACTTATTTGCAAGTTATATACATAATGCAGACATTGGAATTAACCTTTTCTTTTGGTTTAGCCCCCCCCCCCTTCTTCAATCAGTCGCCCTTTAATTTTGCTTCTAACGCCTATGGTACACACACTTGTGTTATTATTTTTTTCTCTCTGCATACGAGATCATATTCTGCGATCGCTTTCAATCAGACCGCTTATTGTTAATTAAACTATGTTATGTTTTAGGAACTAATTGGAGAGGATTGGGGTATACTCCTGTATTTGTTAAGGGGACAGCCATTTTTTTTCAGGGGGGCTGGCAAGTTTTAGAAACAAATAATTGCAGAACAGTGATCTTCCCATCCCACGAGTCCCACAAAGTTTTTTGTTTTTTTTTTTTATTTTTTTTTTTTTTACATTTTTTTCCTTGTTAAACTTTTCAATGAAAAGAAAAAAAAAATAAATAATCTGTCCTTAATCTTTCTGATCGGAAATTAATATTATTCTGTCCTTCAATGACATGAAAATGAAAAAAAATCTAACTTGGAAAACTCGCAAGCCCCCCCCTCTCTCTCTCTCAGAATCAAAAGATGGTCTCCTGTCCTATTTTGAATCAATTAGGGGGATCTCTTGTCTCCTGTTTTTGGTAATATTATTGAAAAATAAATGACCACAATGCACATGCTGGAATGAAGATCTTGATGGACATTAGTACCCTCCACACAAAATACATGTAGTATGCAAGTTTAGAAATCTTAATGGCCTTATTAACACCTGTACAGTTAATATACCAAAAAGTCAATTTCTTGTTAATCTAGAAAATTCATTTCTTTTTAAATCCAATGACAGACTGTAGGAATAGTTGGCAGTTGCAAATTATTTCCTTCCCTTCATGTTCTTGTGTATAAAATGAATTCTGAAAATATGAAAAAATCAGGAAATACCATTATTCAAAGTAATTTGTGTTTAAGAAAATGAAATATAAAAATGCATTGAATCATTTAACATAGAATTCATTTACATGTTTTCAATTCTTCTGTTAGTTTTATTATCAAAACTTTGTATGGCTTATAGATTATATTGAGCATACCATTTTCCTTAAATGATGGATTAACTTGCTGCCTGAATGAATCCATTAGTTAAATATTTGGAAATAGCTACACATGTAGGCCTACAACACAATATATGCAGTTACATGCTATGAGATTACCAAATTGTAGAATACAAGAGGCCCAAGGGCCTTGAATCGCTCTTCTGATAAATTGTACAATCTATCACTTCTATTTAAAGCCCCTAACTGAACTGACAAAGTTTGATGATTCTTAGCCAGTTAGGACTAAAGATATTTCAGTATAGCTATAAAATACCATAAGTAGGTTAAAATGACCTACTTTTTGATTTGAAATTTTCTGAGTACTCAAGAAGCATAAACTGACAAAGTTTGATGATTCTAAGCCCTTTGCCCCAGGGTCATGCCTTGAACAATTTTTAATCTTCAACACATCCTGACCCTTGTATGTAAGTTTGTTGAAAATCTGCCTGGTGGTTCTGGAGAAGAAGATTTTTTTAGCAACCAGAACTTTTGGTTTTATTTTCCTGATTATCTCCCCTTGTTTGCAGGTCCTACCCCTTGTTTTAGTATAAATGGTAGCCCTTGGACCAAGGATACCCCATGACAAATTTGACAATGATTGGCCAAGGGGTTCTTGAGTTATGGCCCATATTCTAACAAGTGAACGCACACCGCACGACGCACACCGCACAAATGTCCATAGCATTAGCTTTTTGAGCCTTTTGCTCAGAAGAGCTAAAAATGGCATTACATTTGACAAAACAAATTATGCTACATTGTATACTGTAGTGAATTTATGTTATTCGTATAACTGGTAAAAAAATTGTGTTACAAAACTTCAATGGGAAAGTGAAACCTCTGACATTTACAATAATTATTGATAGAATATTTTCTAAAAAAAAAAAATCTGAGTATCTTTTTTACAAAATGAAAAAAAAAACAAAACAAAATGTATAAGCACATGCATACTTTAAAAATGTGAAATGCTTTAGAAGTATACATTCCCTGTGGAGAAATGATGCATTTTTTATTTATTCATTCTATAAGCCTTGAACGCTTGACAGCTACAATGATAAAAGTATTATATAAATATTTTTAATGTACATGTAAACAAAAATGAATATTTTTTTTTCATTATTTTGAGAAATTCTAGAAAATTATAACCATAGATATGAAGTAAAGGTTCTATGTTTTCAACAAAATGATACCAATATTTTTTTTTTTAAATTGTGTAGTATATTTGTATGTCAAAAGACATCATTGCTTGTTTAGGCCTAGTCACTAGTGAATCATTGACTGAAACAATGAAAACATCTCATTTAATAAATTAAGTTTAAATTTGTGTTACTGATGACCTCCATTATTACACATATTGTCTCAAAGAAAATGAGCTAATTGACAGGAACTCAGTACATATTTAGTGCAATTAATGTTTAATAATTCTACAAAGTGTGCAACTTAGTATAGGGAGGGGGTTTTACACACAAGGCACTGCAGTTTTACACAGATTGTGATAATACATTTATAAGGCCTTAAAGTGTCAAAAATATGGCTCCAAATCAATTTGAAAACAAAAGCCCGTAAATTTTTGTTGCATAAGTAAGGGAAATTGACGATAGAAATTTAAAGCCATCACGTTAATCATATAGCTTGGTTGTTAGATTACCATTATCGTATTTTCAAGTAAAATAGCCCCGTGGGGATCCGGGTTGGAATAGGTACTCAGCACCCCTTGCTTGTCGTAAAAGGCGACTAAACGGGGCGGTCCTTCGGATGAGACAGTATAAACCGAGGCCCCGTGTCACAGCAGGTGTGGCACGTAAAGATCCCTCTCTGCTCAAAGGCCGCAAGTGCCAAAAATAGGCCTAAATTTGCAGCCATTCACCGGCAATGGTGACGTCTCCATATCAGTTAAATATTTTGGATAGGGACGTTAAACAGTATACAATCAATCAATCAATCAATCAAGAAAAATATCCAAGTATGAAACAGATGTGTCAGACTCTCTTTATCTCAAGCTCACTAGGATATATATCGTATCGACGTAGGAATGAAAAAGACCATTGTTAAGGGGAGACCTATGTCCGAAAAGTCTTTATGTGAAATTTTCACAACTTTAACATTTCTTTCCTGACCACATGCTCTTAAGTTTTATGAATTGAAAAAATATACCTTGATATGCTTATTTTACACAGGAGCACGTGCAAAAACAGTGTGAAATGCTAAGAATAGATTATTTTTAGACACAATTGTTTTTCTCCAAATATGCGCTAAAAAGAACCAAAAATGTCAAATCACGTTCGAAATCAACAGGTATATAATTAATGACTTGTATCTTTAAAATAAAGGCAAATACATTGTAATTCTTCTCGCATGAAAACTTATAAAGGAGCACAATGTTAGTATTACCCCATATTTCTTGTCATATTTTCTTTAAATTCCGACATACATAACAGGTAATATCTTAAAAGGTCTTTGTGTGAAAATATTGTAATTCATATTTTTTAAAAGAAATGATTCATCTCTTTAATTTAACAAAGAAAAGAGTATACCTTTATGATAAAATAATCGAGAAATATGACATTTTCACTTATTTTCGTACTCTTGTGTCATAAATATTGTCTTTTCTGCACTAAAAAAGGTAAGTAAGCACTGATAAAGATCTGAATATAAAACTATTTTACGGAAAACAAGTATTTGGTTTTTATTAGAAACAATTTAAACAGATTAATTCTTTTCTTCTTCATTCTACATGTAATCACTATGCCCCCCCCCTCCCCCCATCCTTTTCCCAGTCAACAACCTATTAAAACCTAGGAATGACTTTAAACAATAAAATCTAAATGTACTATAAATCAATGAGCAATTATTAACAAACTCCACAAATCAAATAAACCTGTTATTTATGATAAATGAATTTTCTTTTTGTAAATTGTGTACGTTATTGATTGATAACAATGTTATGCCTATATCATAGTTGCAAAGGTCCAAAGGTAAAAAACTAACGTCGCTTTAGTGACGTCACGTAACGTTTCCTTAAAGTAGAACGACATAGGTCCCCCTTTATTGACAATGCGTCGTCAATATATTTAAATGTCGAGTTGAAGGTCACAGCAAGTGTTTTCTCCTTATTAAGCATTAAATTTTGCACAAATTCTGTTTTTATTAATATAAGAATAGGTCTGCTAATAACAGAGCGCAATTGGTAACTATGGATTGTTAAAATATCTGGTCTCCAAAAACCATAAAGATATTGATAATCAGAAAACTCAAGCATCTCTTTGAAAACATGAAAACAAATCCGTACGATCACCATTCAAAGATAAAATCTTTTAAATAGAGGCAAGACTTGTTAATTCTTTTAAAAAATTTTATATTGATTTTCAGATATTTCAATTCATTTATTTCTATTTAGATATTTCCTCGAAAAAAGACGACATTTTGCAAAGATTTGAAACCTGGTTTCATCAGAAGCATGGGTCAATAAATATAAGACATCTATATCTGGGAAAGGTCTGCACAAGTAGAGGGAATTTAGAAAAGGGGGAAATCGTTATTGTTTCTGTTATTGAAAGCAAGGATACTATTGAAAATGAGACATACCATTATGATGGAGAAAACCTAACAGTTGTTTATAAATGCTGGGGAGAAATTTCAGCATCGGAAGAAAAAAAGAAAGACCAAACACATGATTATGGTGAGGTAAAGGAAATAGCAAAGCATTTAAAAAAGAAAGAAAACGAAATGTTCGAGAAACACTCAAACCTGGAAATGGCCCGGGCATCATTATTTCGAATGAAAACAAACAAAGAAAAGAAAGAAGAGACTATTTCTGAACCATGCATCGTCTTATATTGTTCTTACAAAGGAGTTGTACCTGTCGGTGAAAAAGAATTTCCAGCAGAAATGGGTGGATTCCCTACGGATATACGAGAAGGATTCTTTCATTTGCATGTCAACTACGACATTTATGCAAACTCGAAAGATCTGCTTGATCCCTTACGAATGGGTGCAAACATATCTCTGTTTAATGGTAAGAGCAGCTGTTTTCTCCTCTCTTTTTGGTTTAATATAGAACAAGGGCGCTTTCGATCGATATTCTGCAGGAATTTTGGAGCACTTGAAAAGTAAATATTTATTTTTTCTGTTATATGAAGCTTTAGCATTCTTTTAATGTATCAAATTCCTGGGAAATAAAAAAGCAACTTTTTACCGATGTTGTGTTTTGATTTGATAAACGATAACTTGAAAATAAGCGAGATGATTCATAAGGCACATTATGTCACATTTGATACATTTTTTGAATAAAAATCTGCGGAACATCATTCCATGACTTTCAAACATTAGTTTACCGGTCACGGTAGCCCAGTGGTAGAGCGTTCACTTTGTGATCGGGAGGCACTTAGGTAGTTACTGTTCCTTAACCAAGCGCAAGGCACTATAAGTGAAAGTCATGGGGTTTTTTTTTTGATATGACCTAAAAAGCGTAGGTCGTAGGTCACGGTAGGCGTTGGCACGATAAAGAACCCTCTCTGCTCAATAGCCCTGAGTGCCGAGTATAGGTCTAAATTTGAAGCCCTTCATCGGCATACGGTGACGTCTTCATATGAGTGAAAAATCACGAGAGGACGTCAAACAATATTAAATCAATCAATCAATAAATCAAACTTAGTTGTATACAATGTAAGTCAAAGAAGTAATAATTTGATAAAATGTAGAGAAAACTCAGGAACAAAAAAACAAAAGGAATGAATTTTCCCTTTTACATTTTAATGTGTAAAAGGGTTGCTTCTTTGTCGTTTTAAAAAGGTGGAAGTAAGTGTAGTGTCAAAAGCTTAATGAAATGCAGTAACCGTACATTGCACTGAAATTGATATTTATTTTGGTTCGATCCTTGCATGGAGCCTTTATGATTTTTTAATGCACAAAAGAAATTAAAAAAATTGTCAGTTTATTTTTAGGTTACTCAGGTGACCTATTGATATCTGTTTTTGTCCGTCGTCGGTCATCGTGTGTCGTTCGTCGTGCATTAACATTTGAACATTTTTAGCTTCTTCTCTGCAACCATTCAACCAATGTCCACCAAACTTTTACACAAAGCATCTATGGGTGAAGGGGAACAAAAATTTTGAATTTAATGGTCCCTGCCCCCCTGGGGCCTGGGGAAGGGGCAAAAACAACTAAAATTAGTGCAATCTTTAAAAATCTTCTTCTTTACTCTTGGACATCAAGCAGTCAAACTATTGATATGATTGTAATTAGCATTGAGTCCTCTACCAAAATTGTGAAATTCATGGCCCCTGGGTCAGGGGTTCTAGTGCTAGGGCGGGGCTAAACAGGTTAAATAGTGAAAATGCATTATATCTTTGAAATTCTTCTTTTCTGCTCCTGGGCATTAAATAAACTAACTATGTGCATAGGTAAGTTGAAAATGACCACCTTTTCCAAAATTGTGAATTTCATGGCCCCAGGGACAGGGGTTCTAGTGCTAGAGTGGGGCTATTTAGATTATAAAGTGAAAATGCATAAATTATTTGAAATTATTCTTTTCTGTTTGTGAGCATTAAATAAACTAACAAAGTGCATAGTTATGTTGAATAAGGCTGCGTCTTCCAAAATTGTGAATTTCATGGCCCCAGGGTCAGGGGTTCTAGTGCTAGGGTGGGGCTACATAGATTATATAGTAAAAAATGAATTATTTCTTTGAATATATTCTTCTTTGCTTATGTGTTCTAAATAAACTAACCAAGTACATAGTTATGTTGAATAAGGCTATCTTTTTCAAAATTATGAATTTCATGGCCCCTGGGTTGGGGGTTCTGGTATTAGGGAGGGGCTTTATTGATAATATAGTGAAAATGCATAAATTCTTTAAAACTCTTCTTTCCTGCACCTGAGTATTTAACCAATGATATAATTATGTACATAGTTATAAGGAAGAAGGATTCCTCATTGATATTTTTGAATTTCAGGGTCCCTGGGTTAGGGCTTCTTGTGTTAGGGCATGGCTCAAATGTATGAATTCTTTGAAAATCTTTTCCTTTGTTGTTGGGTATCATGCTAATGATCTTAGTATATATTTATGACAAAAAAACCGGCTTCTTACAAAAATGGTTAATTTTCTGGGCCATGGAACAGAGGTTCTTTGAGGGGGGAGGGGTAACATAGTCTGAAATAATTGAATGCTTTGAAATCTGCACTTTGGTATTAATCAACGGGCTGATGAAATATTTTTTTTTAATTCTAAAACTTTGAAAGATGTGGCCCCAGGGTCAGTGGTTCCTCTGGGATGGGGAGCTCAACTGTGGACCCGCCCTAACACAAGAAGCCCTTAATAGGGGCCCTGAAATTCACTAAAAGGAGAAATGCATTTTCTCTTTGTAACTCTGATCTACCTCTGGGTATTAAGTAACCAAAATAAGCATTCTGAGTATATAATTATGATAAGCAATGGTGCCTCTTTCAAAAATGTGGCCTCTAGTTTAAAACATGAATCAAATTCAATTGTTTGAAAGTTGTCGCATGATACTCAGGTGACCTATAAGGCCTATGGGCCTCTTGTTTTGTATTGTTTTATCTAAAAATGGATGAAAACTAGTTCTGCAGCTTCAAGAGCGTAAGCAATTCTTCACAACTTCTTTTAATTGAATATAAACAGGTATTTATATTTACATCAAACTATATCCTTACTATCTTGAAGGTGTTTAATATTGATGTGAAGAATATCTATGTCATAGATTGATTTTAAAGATAAGCGGTCCTTAATATTACAAAATAACATGTTATTCCATACTAAATGTAACATATTTCTTTATAACAGACGAAATAGGACAAGGAACCCTTGGAGGATTCGTTGAGTTGAACAATGGTGGCGTTGGTTTCATAACCTGCGCCCATGTTTTGCATTCTGCAGACGAAATGCAGGGAATTCCTTTTGACCTTGCATCTCCCGTTATGCAACCATCTGTATTCCAAGAAGGATCTCAGCAATGTGGCTATATTCTGAAATCAGCTTTTCCTTCCTCTACCATCGTCGACGGAGTCAGTGTCGATGCAGCAGTTGTTGAAATAACAGAACGGGTTCCAGACAGAGCACTTTTTGCAGACCTCATGACAGCGAGATTAAAATCACTTGGTATTAATTTATCCCTCTTGCAAAATCTTTTTTATAAGAAAGAGAAAAGGCAAAACACAAACATAATTACACAAATAAACCTTCACACACCACACGCACTCTACGCACCTTTCCCAAAATACCGCTGTTTATGATTACATATAAATAGATAATTAGAATGTTCTTCTGTATGACAAATAAAATCAAACATTGCCCATCTACTATACGTATAAGGTTTACAATGAAAAATGCTTTCACAATATTTCTTTTTTCATTTTGCTGTAATAAACCCTTTTCCTACGACATATTTTGCCTAGAAGTTATTCTCCTTGGTCGCCATCTTGAAGGGCAAAATGCCCAAATCCCTTCATTATTCAACCAAGTTCAACTTGTTATACTGGTTACTGGGATAAAAAATAACACTATTTTTGTTATGAATATACCTTTGTCAAAACCTCTTTTAATTAATAATTTAAAGATTGTAAATATATCTCCTCATATATTTCTTGCACGCTTGTTTAGAATTGGTTGCTCAAAGAGGTAAATTCACTGTTTTGCCTTACAAGATGGCGGTAAAGGGAAATAACTCTTAGGAAGAGGGTCTATACTTAATGTTTTTTTTTTCACCTTCACAATCTTAATGGCTCAAAGTACAAAAACTGCATTTCTTTTCATTTACATTGTAATATTGTTTAAATTTATTTTTATTGAAAAAAAATGTATGGGTCGCCATACTATATAAATAAACAAAAGTGTATGTCAACATAAAACATAGTACATTTTTTTGTAAAAACTGATTCAAATGCAAAATTCCGATGCTGAAAGTTCCAAAATACTCGCTACTCCAAAGATACTTTTGAATTGTATAAAAATATTAAAATTATAAAAATATTTAAAAGTTCCATCTCAATAAAAATAATACCATTTCGACTTGGTTTTTCATAAGAAATATTTTGATAGACAATGGAATTATATAGAACCATTTATTTTAACAAAAACGTCCTTGTCCACAAACTTTTTGGAGAACCCTTGTATATTGGATTCACATAAATTCGTTGTTTGAGGAAAATATCTATGTTCATAGGGATCTTTATTCGTGGTTAAAGCACTGTTCAGTAGTAATGCATGTATATGTGAAAAATTGCATTTCGTGGTGGACATAAATTTGTGAGTCTTTTCATTCCTTGAAAACGAAATTAAACCCCACAAAAAGTGTGATTTCTCTGTAAGAAATGAAAGGAAACAACTTTTAATTAAATTTCAGTCGTTTTAACGTTGCAGGTTTGCTGACGTCATTAAATCTGTACGCAATTTATTTGATTTGGGCGACTTTCTTGTGCACATCTGATTATGACGTCGCATGTGTTAAGTGGAGAGGATTGATTTCATCCTGGTCAAATTTTAGATATTGACTTTTTGATAAATTTTGATAGCCTGGCTCTTTCCTATTGCAAATACATGTATACGTAGATTTTGAAAAATATCTATTTTTTTTAGTATTTTATAAGCATTTTAGTAAAGCACACAAAGGATCTTTGACGTTTCCTACTGAAAACGTAATAACGTCGCCTGCGTCGATTTCAATTACATGTTTTTTAAATAACCTCAATTGTTCTCAGGATCATAAACTTGAGAAAATATTATTTTTTTTCTTCCAGGCGACTAGTATGTGTAGTATATTTATAAGAAATTTCGTATGTAATAACTGATGCTATTTTAGAGCAGATCTAGTAATTTCGTTGAGTGGTATGTGATTTTAGACAGAATCTAGGTATATTATGTATTCAGAAGGGAAAAATAAATTCATACAAACTATTTTATATAAAATATTCTAGCTCAATTCATAAAATAAATTAGGCATTTGTAACATTTAAATAATAGAAGAAATACACAGAGAGAGAGAGAGAGAGAGAGAGAGAGAGATATCTTAGAAGGAACCCGTGCTCAAAAAATTGGACATCCCCTCGCCCATATCGATTCCGATATATTTTTTTTCTAAAGTTTATTTTCAGTTATGAGTCAGCATTCACTCACAAACACAAACGCATGTAACTCTATTCCCTATAACTTTTACGATAGGATATAAAAACCATGTTTTTCTGTATCACCGAAAAATTCAAATACGAAATAAATTCAGATACATCAAGATATGTAAACTTGTTTTTAAAAACGTTTATTCCGTTTATTAAAATAATCATGAATCAAAACAAATATGTACACTACTTCCATTCCAGCGGAATTTTTAACTTTACTTTTTTGGATACCGACATTTTCTTAAAAAGCACTATAAGCAAGTAAACTATTTAAAAGACTTAGTTGCCATTGTTTATACAAATCATTTTCTTCGCCAGTCTTAGTTATGCAGTAGAAACATAATTTAAAGGCAGACAAAAATGTGAAAGGATTGTCTTATGAATGGTTTATATAATTTATCTAAAATTGAAATTTTCTTTAAACTCCATACTTTTTAAAGTTAAATACAATTAAAATCGGTAGCAAATTTCTGCACATTTACTTTATTTTGATGCACCTGTACCCTGTTTCACTCGAACGCAATCCTTATTTCTTACATGGACCGCTACTATGTTCTCAAAAAAATGATTTATGCATGATTTATGCATATGGTACAATTTAATCAAAGACACAGTTAATTGTACTGTTCTTGTCTTTATTTAATATATGTACTCTGACAGTGCTTGGCTTTTCTGTGCGAAATTACAGTTCCATTACAATTTTGACAAAAATTTATTTGAAACTGAAAACTTAATGAACATATTACGCAATAAAGACAGACCCGTAGGAAGTAATTTCAGGGGGAGGGGCAGACTTTTTTAGTTGGGACCACTTCCAACTATCAAATATTTCTTGACAAGCAAAACAAAGTTTCTACGGCCATGTTGGGTCATCTATTCATCTTTCTCCGTGACATCAGCAAAGCTTTTTTTTATATTTTGAAGCGCTTGTCTTAACCAATAATGAAATACTACGTCAAACACACATTTCTTCCGGTAGTTTTTGTATGAGGTGACACGGTAAAGTAATAATCTACCGCTCTAATTCTACACTCCTTCTCTTTAAATATAAAGACAAACCATTTTTTCCTAGTTATTACTTATCAAAACATACTTTCTCGATTCCTCGAAACGAGACGAAAAAAATATTACTCATAGTATTATTATTGAGTCCCCACACTCAATGACGTAGCATCGTTTGAAAAAAAAGGGGTGGGGGGTCAGCCAAATTAAACAAAAGTTAACCTTAAGGACGTCCGATCCTGAGATTTTGAAGGGATTTTTGTCCAATCCTTTATTTTTAAAATCTGTATCATTTTTAAGTTCTAACATTAAATCTGAATTCTACAATGCAAATTGAAATATGTTCAATGAAAAACGCAATTAAATTCCATTAAGTAGAATTAATCTAGGGACTATAATTTGTGGCGGAAGGTTAAAAAGACGAAAATGATCAGTTTTTCCCTTTTGAACTATAACAGTACTGTTAATTTCAGATCCCTTTTTTTCCATGCTGGTTGCACACAAAGCTTTTGTTGCAGTGAAATGAGTTATGCTGTTTCTAAAATATATATTATATTTTTTCTTTATAGTAAATATATCATGAAAATCAGTGGGAAAAATAAACCAATTTTAACGTAAAATTGACATCTTTTTAGTAATATCTTAAAATTTACATCATATACCCCCTCTTTTGATGTTCTTTTCTAAATTTTCTAGATAACTTTGACCTATTTGCTTTAAACAGAAAAAAGTTTAAGACTTTAAAATAAGTTTCTTGCTTTTTAAAATTTCAAGGCCAGAAAAATCACATTTAATTTGTGCAAAAAGGTCAAATAATTGATTATTCAGAGCAATTGGAAACTTTTTCGTAGTCACAATTTTTAAGTGTCTTTTTTTAAAACAGACTTAGAGTTTATTTTATTTCGTGCTTTAGTTGGATAAAAATATTGGAGGGAAAACGTCGAAGATGTGATTCTTAATTAAGACAGAACTTTCAGTGCAAAATCGCCGTATTAAATGTACTGCAGTGCCAAACGTAGCATATTGACCCACAATTTTTGATTTGAATTTTAATTAAGCTATGCATGTAGAAATTAAAATATACTTGGCAAAAAAGTTTAAGATTTTATATATCAGGATCGAACGTCGTTAATGAACTTATCATCCAAAGGAAACGTTGGTGTCAAAATCGGGAAAGGGGGTTAGGTTCGGCATTCTTTTAAATCAAACTTTCCTAATCAAACATGATGCAACAAAAAATGTGTGTGTGTGTGTGGGGGGGGGGGGGGGGGGGGGGGGGTTCAATGCCCCCCCCCCCCCCTCCGATGCTACTTACGTGCGACTTTAATAGTAAATATTTTTCTTTATAAACAGGAATATATTTACTAAACATTTTAAATTATGGTATAATTTTCAGAAAAAAAACTTATCAAGAACGGTAATACTATTTGTGCATACATTTAGATCTCTTTCTCTCTCTCTTTCTCTCTCTCTCTCTGAGAAACATATACATGTATATGGAATATACTTTTTAATATTAAGAATTCTTAACATGAGTTCAAATTTAAGCATTTGTAAATTGCTCAGAAAAAAAATATGCAGCATCTTTAATTTGGCCAGGCATAGACATTGTTTTAATCGATGTCCCCGGCAATGTGCCATGTCCAATGTCGCGTATGCATATCAATGTCAAGTTTAATACTTAAACAAAATTTTATTCAATTTACGTACTAAATACTCTACATGTGTAGTTATAATATGATGATAATATTATATATTATAAATGTCCCCATCAAATACACATAGAATTTTTGCTACACTTTGATGTCCAATTTTTTTTAATTTCTAGTTCACGAAATGCAGTCGACAAAAATTACTCCCGTGTTTACAATACCGCAACTTTGACGTCGTTTTCTAAGCATAGTGACGTCAAAAGATGAGACTTTTTCTCATGACGGCAGTCAAATAGTTTTGCCTAGGCTTTGATAAGCAGTAATGATACGCGCTTACCGTTTGAGTTGCAAATATCAAGTGAATGTGCACATACAATCCTTACTGAACATGAATTAATATCCTAAAATACAGGAACTAATATTTTATCACTCGCGGTGTTGTCGTTGCATACTAGTTCTAATGCATGACAAACGTTTATATAGTTCATTCTGGCTTTGTGGGCAGAATATGTATTTCACAATGATAATGTAAATTAATTTGTTGTTCATTAAAATATGTCTCCATAATAAGTTAAAAATTTAATGAAATTTCCTTTTTGTATATATCGTTTTATATATGTAACCTTTACATCTTGTATATCCTTATATATGTCAAAATATTCATAAACTTCACGTCATGTAGCTTACTATGACGTCATATCATATAGACAAGTGGAATATTTGATTGTAACCTTAACGACGTTCGATCCTGATATTTAAAGTCTTAAACTTTTTTTGCCAAGTATATTTTTAGTTTCTACATACATAGCTTAATTGAAATTCAGATCAAAAAATGGGGGTCAATATGCTTCTTTTAGCGCTATAGTACATTTAATTTGACCTTTCTGCACTGAAATTTGTGTCTTAATTAAAAATTACATCTTCGACGTTTTCCCTTTAATATTTTTATCCAATTAAAGAATGAAACAAAATGAACTCTAAGTCTGTTTAAAAAAAGACACTTAAAAAATTGTGACTAAGAAAAAGTTTTAAATTGCTTCGCATTATCAATTATTTGATCTTTCTGCACTCACAAAATGTGATTTTTCTGGCGTTGAAAATTTAACAAGCAAGAAAATTATTTAAAAGTCTTAAACTTTTTCTGATTTTAAGCAAATAGGTCAAAGTTATCTTGAATATTTAGAAAAGAACATCAAAAGTTGGGGTATATGATGTACATTTTCAGATATTACTGAAAAAGTGTGAATTTTACGTTAAAGTTGGCTCATTTTTTTCCAGGATTTTCAGAATATATTTACTATATTTGTCACACTTCGTTGATAGAATTCATAAGAAATAATTTAATAGATATTTCAGAACCAGCATAGCATATTTCACTGCAAAAAACAGCTTTGTGTGCAACCAGCATGGAAAAATAGGCATCCAAAATTAACAGTGCTGTTATAGTTCAAATGGAAAAAACTGATCATTTTCGTCTAAAAAACCTTCTGCCACAAAATATAGTCCCTAGCTTAATTCTACTTGAATGGAATTTAATCGCGGTTTTTTCATTGAATATAGTTTAATTTGCACTGTAGAATTCAGTTTTATTGTTAGAACCTAAAAATGATGCTTAATTTTATGAATAAAGGACCTGCGCGAAATACACTCAAAATATCAGGATCGAACATCCTTAACAAACACGCGTAAGCGGGTTATGTAATTTTTTTGCTGCAATAGTTGCGACGTTAATTTCCGTACTAGAAACCAAAAAAAAAAAAAAACATTTTATTAAAAATATTTACATCTATTTAAAAAAAAATCTATTTTAAATTAAATATGTTAAATATTGTATTATTTATGATTATGTCATTTTATGCTCAACTGATTGAACAGCCATTGTTCAAGAAATCTGTACACGTGGCTTGCTTAATGCGTTTATGCACAGATTAATGGCAATGATGTCCATAAAAAATAAAGAAGAAATGTGCAGTGGATTTAAAGATTTATAAGTAACTGTTAGCCCCATATTCTACAAACTCGCATGGATGATACATCTAAGGATGCACACTAATCGACTTGCTCCAGATGCTGAATTCTTTTTACATTTTCGTGAGGAAGAACTAGTTTTGAGTTTCTATATAGGTCTATTCCATAGTATAAGATCCAATTTGCATAACCTTTGCATTTTTGGATGTACACTTTTTGTTGAGTAATTGTGTAACTTTGCTTTACTTAAAGATAGCATTCATTGAGATGAACGCTGTAATTTCTGATTACCTATTTCTTTTTTGAAAGTTTTCCTTGCACAATTTTTACATTCTGTTACTCCTGTAAGACAAAACGAAATTCAAATAACATTTTTTTTTTGAATTTGCAGGATATCATATTAATTCATGTCTTAAAAAAATACTGTGTTTTCATTTCGAAGTTTTTAGTTATTCTCATTTATCTTATCTTGCTATAAAAATAATTAAGCCTACTTCATGCATTGGCTTTTTGGGTCTAAATCATGTTTTGAGTCTGCCATATATAAATATGTTCACATAGTATATGTGACCGCTTACAAAGCGCAACTTAATCCCGAGCGGATAACGTAGATTTACAGTAAATCTTCTTTAAAAGATGTAAGATTTATTATACAATTATTGTTGCTTTTTCGGCCAATACAATGATTTAGCAAACTCAAAGTACAATTTATGTTGGGCCCTAATGAATATTGTACCTTAAAGATGGCTAAATCATTGTATTGACTGAAAAGAAAATCAGCAATAATTGTTTTATTATATGATTCACTGATTAAATGATACAGATCATTACCTGTTAGCATTTATTTAAACACTTACCAAATAAAATAGATGAACAGAATTAAAATGTAAATAAACATTACCAGTCTCATCAATTTGAAATGTTTTTTTTAATCTATTTTAGTTGCCATGAAAACAAATATCATGTCAGCCTGTTTTACATGATAGTTTTTGTTTAAGAAGCATTTTATTCATAACATACAAAAAAGTATACAATGAACATGGGTTGAACAGCAGGCCAACGGCCTATGTTCGTTCTTTCCATTTGAGATAAAGGCACAGATTACATATTTGAGTTCTAGAAAGACATATAGGTATTTATAAACTAATATTAAAAGAATGAAACAGTACATAATTGAAGAAAAATTGAGGGAAAACAGTGGGTAGAGAAAACATCAAAATTTAATTTCAAAAAAATATGGAAAAAACAAAGAACAAAAAAAAAAAGAAAAGAATTATAGAAAAAACAAAGAACAAAAAATAATAAGAAAAATAAGAATGTGTTGGGGGAGGCTCAGAACCATACTTGAATTTTTTGTGTACTTTCAACTTAAAGGTCAAGATTGAAAGACATGCTGCACAATACTTCATATATTTTCTTATTCTAAAATCTTTTAGTGTTTTTGTAAAGTTATGAACTTGGTCAAAGAACAACATATTTTTACTAATGGGTAGACAATCATAACCAGATTATACAATAATGACATCTCTTGGTATGTCATGGTCACTCATATATGCAATTAAAGAATTCCTGGCAAGATCATAACATGGGTACTGAAGGAAAAAATGAAAATTTCTTTAAAAAATAGCCATATTTTAAGCATGTAGGTGAATCAATTAAGTTATGATTAAACAAATCAGCATTTTGATTACTAGAGAAATTTCTCAAATGACAGTGGAGTATATTTAATTTTCTTTGTCCATAATTGTATAATTTTGATTTTGTTTTATCCTGAAGTTTTTTTTTTAATTTTGTATACACTGTTTAAACTTTGCTACTCTTGTTGCAGATTTTAAGCTATCTGGTAAATAATTCCATAATTTAATTGTAGATGGTAAAAAGCTATTATAATATGCAACTGTTCTAGTGATTAGTATAAGTGATACGTAATGCCTAATTATGTACACATTGTTTGACCATTTCTTGCAAATATTCAGGTGTATAATTATTAAGTATTTTGTACATAAATGTAAGCTTGTGTTTAGTTCTTCTTTCACTAAGCCATCCTAGTTGCCAGCCTCTATTTGCACACTCTTCAATATACTATTCTGCTCCTGTGTGCAATTATCCCACACTACATTCCCGTATTCTAAAATTCTAAAACAGGTCTTATAAAAGCAATATAAATATTGTAAGCTCCCTGGGAATGGCCAAGCTTAAGTCAGGGACGCTACAAAATAAATACTGGTAGTACTCCTGTACTAATTAAAATCCTTGTTGCTCTGCTTATAGGGAAAACATAAGATTCGTCTTGGTCTCAAAAATATTTATTAATCATAAATCAGTTCTCATTCCAACAGGTACAATAATAAACTCTGGTGGCGTCTACCGTACAGGCTAATGTTATAAAAAGGAGGGGTACCATGAATATACTAGGATGATCCTCAAAGTTAATTACAATTAGATAGGTGTCTAGTGTGTTAGGATATAATTGTCGATCATTTTTTCACCTGAAATCGCAATGGTAATTATAATGCTGTACGGCGACGTTCCACCAATCACGACAATGTACGACATCGTACAAAATGAAAATCGTGTCGTACTGTCGGACAAAATTGTCATTTTCTCACCTGAAATCGCAATGGTAATGCTATATAAGGCTACGGTGAAAATATGCGCGGACCTTGGATTTATCTCTTTGAAATGTACGCGCTTGACAACTCGGCAAATTATCTGTTTACATAATGAAATCGCCTCTATATATAACCTTCGGAAAAGGGTCACATGACTACATTCTACCGATAAAATTGGTGTACGGCGACGTTCCACCAATCAAGACAGAGTACGATATCGTAAAAAATGAAAATCGTGTCGTACTGTCGGACAAAATTGTCGTACAACATGGATTATAAACAAACCCAGGAACTAACATTGAAAAGACAAAAAAAAAATAAATATGGATAACAAGAGATGTGTCGTTAATAAGTAAGTAAACAATTTATATCAGAAACCTGTAAATCTCACATAAATAAACTTGCTGAGTATGTAGACGATATCACGGATGGATAAGAATATAGTGCAAGTAGTAGACACATGTAATCAGGAATAATAATGGCTAAAATGAATAATAGAACCCACAATAATAATTAACATAATAAATAGCAAGTAATTATGCCTGTGACAAAGCATGAATAACATTTTTGGTAAAATACGAAACTATGCACATAACATGCGCCGATATAAAGATGGCAGACAGAATGTAATTAAGTGGCATGGCATCAGATGATTCAAAGTATTACGGCTAATCCACACAGGTAGAACTGCTAAGATAATGACAGTTAACTCAGAAAATACATGCAGATTTAAGATGAAAGGTAATTAATTCATGGCATGTAAAAATAAATACAAAATCAAACATTCTCGGCCAATGTTGTCACAACGTTTTGACACACGTGGAATATCATTACAAGTAAAGTCCACCCACCTAATAACTATTACACAGTACAATAAATTGTATTATAGACATCTGACAGGTCATTACAATATTAATAAAGGAATTTCTGTTTAATTCATATTTAAGTGTGCGAAGAACAGTTAAACGTTGACATGCTTTATCATATATTTTGGAAATATGCTCAGACAAACCGTCATTGGATTGTAATACAAGTCCAAGGTGGCAGTTACTTTGCTTTTGTTCTTTGTATCTACATAACCAAATGAGATTTGTGGATGCAATTTATTTGACCGGGTAAAATTAACATTTACAATTTTGATAAGGTTAAAGTCTACCATCTATTGTCTGAACCATTGCTTAATTTTTTCTAAGTCTAGATTTTGAAAGGAAGGAATATTATCAGGGAAAATTGACAACTGGAAAAAAGTAAAACTGTTGTTCAGTAAAAGTGTTGGAAGGGGTCCCTGCATCCCCTCTAATCACTCTCACCCGAAAATATATATTCGCTTATGTTTTGTTCACCTAAAAAAAATCATTCTCTTTTAAATGGCTTTCCAAAACAATTTGTATCAATTTGGGATTCCTCGATCTATGTTTAGATCGATCTAGAGGAAATAAATAATTGTATTCCCCTGGAACGTCACGTACAGTTAAATATAACGTAGTATTTCTTGCACATGGTTAGACCTTCGACAATCAAAAGAATAAGAATTAATTCAATTATAGAATAAAATTATTGATATTGATATGGTAAATTTTATTTCATTAAGTCATATTTTTAAACATGATTTCATTTATTTCATCTTCTGGAACAGTAATATCGATTGGTAAAACCTTTTAATCACGAAATATTCCAGTGATATTTCTCGCTGTGAAAGTTTCCATTACCAAAAATCGGATCGGCAGCGACCTTGTCTACGAGCTATACACCCTTATGTACATGTATGATGCATATTTCAATAAAAAGTAAATTAGGATATGTATTTTTCTCTACATGTGCACTTCCCTTAATGAAAGCAGCATCTCAAGAAAATATGTTCGACGCGTATTCTCGGCAAGTATTATAGATCTTAACAGCTAAATGTGTTGTACAAGAATGCACATATGCACATATACAATTACCGTGTCTCATGCATATAACTCTAGCGGTACATAGTATGAATTGGAAAAACGGGCAAAATGCCTATATTCGGATATTGAGAAATCATATTCAATACCTGAATTCCGTCTTTAAATTAGCTGCTCATCATCAAAATTAACGAAATTATGAGGAAAAAAAATCTCCCCCCCAAAAAAATTTTCTTTGAAAAAAATACAATGTATAAGATGATATTCGTGGGAGTCGAACCCTAGCAATAGAAATCGACGTATGACTATAATATTGCTTTGAGACTAACGTGATAACCACTATCCTACATGGCTCATGATGATTCTGGGCATTTAAATCATGTTTGTAATATGACCCTTAACTATATAAATTTGAAGTATTTCTCGGATAGATGCGAATATTTTGTCATAAAAGTGTACTTGTAAGGTATAATGGGTCATCGCTCCGTGTTTTTGTATATGAAAAGATAATGTTTATTTCATTACAAGCTTTTAGAATTATCTTTCAAAAAATGGAGCAAAGACCCACTCATGTTGAAAGAAAAATTGCTAAAGTATGAGAAAATGAGAAGTATGAGAAAACTTTTTTTGTTTTTTGATGTGTTGGCTTTTTCATAGGCAAATATTTTCATTCTTTTTGAGATTTTTGTAAATTGTAGAGATTTTACATCTAGTATACTTTAATATAAGATGAAATATCAAATAGAATTTGGTTATAATTGAGATTAAATTTTCCAATCTGATTAAAAAAAGATCCTTTGATCCGCTAACATAGATCGCTACACAAGGATCTAATGAAACCCCATTAAGGGTCAACTTCTGGTGTCCTTTTAATTATTCAATCAAATGTTCACTTCCGAGAATTTTGAAGGATCCCGGATTTCAGTTACAGAAGAAAAAGGCCCGATGATACACGAATACACGATCTAGTTTCTGTAGCCTGCAAAAAGACCACAGTCTTTTTTTGTACAGTAATAATAATAACTTGCTTTTTGTCTTGCGTTTTAGCTCTTTGTTTTAAACAAAACGATAAGATCTTCTCCACAGCTACTTTCACTTCTACATATGTTTTCCCGATTGTTGCATAAGAGTGATCTCTCTGATTGGTCAAAATGTTAAAAAATATTTTTATTAGAAAGGTCACCAGGAAATGACCTGAATGGGGTCTCCTCAGATCCTTGTGTAGCTATGTATATTAGTGGATTAAAGGATCTGATTTTAATCAGATTTTAAATTTTCTAACTTTATATTTGTCGTACTACAGGCACTTTGCCCGCCTTATCTCCTCATCTTCTTTTCATTTAATTATATTTATAGGATTTTCGAGAAGCAGGTTTCCAAGAGTTTGTTGTGGTAAAATACGCTCTCGACACGAAACACAAAATCATCTAACTGAGAAAACTTTGAAATGCGGCATGACGTCTGGATTGACTCTTGGAGAAGTGGAACAGTGTGATATCTCTGTCAGATTCCGAAATATCCTGCGCAACGATAGACGACGGATTTCAACCATCTATAAATCCCAACTAGCCATACGTTGTATAGGGAATGATCCTTTTTCTGAATGCGGTGATTCCGGGGCTCTAGTGTTTCAGTGTAGCGATGTCAATGATTTATTTTGTATAGGCATGATTGTCGGTGGAGGTGGGGGGTTTTCAATTGCCACTCCAATTACATCTGTGCTTGAAGCACTGAGTGTGACACTTGAGGGTTTTTAACTCAAAACAAAATGAATAAAATAAACATTGAAAAATAATGCAAAATTACTTCAAGGCTATGCTTGTTTTGCTTTCTTGATATATGAACATTCAAATAAGACATTGAAACATGCTTATAATATATATATATATATATATATATATATATATATATATATATATATATATATATATATATATATATATATATATATATATATATATATATATATATATATATATATATAGTTAACGCTTTGACACTCTGATTTACTACGGTGAAAACTACGAAAAGTTTGATTGACGATAGTGATTACTAATAAACTTTGATTCCCCATGGTAAAATTCAACATGTTTTGTAACCGCGGAGCACCCTTAATGTTAAAATATAGCGTGGAGAATTTCTACTTAAAATTCTATTCCGAATACATATCACACAGTATAATACAATACCCATCCATTAAATCCTTTTTCTAATACGTTACTATTTTTTTTTAAGAATTGCTCTCGTTGTATTATTTTCTTTGTTATTATTTGAATTTTTTTTTATAACTTTAGATTGCTCTAACAGAATAAGCATCTCTGAAGCGCCTACATGTATGTCTTTTTTAGACGCTCCAACTTTTTAACGTTTTGTAAAGATTTTTACAGTTAACCCCTTTTTTCAAACATCATCCCCATCCAATACAGAGTCTCTGTCAGTCAACTACTACTTTTACTATTTGTACACACATGCATAGCGTGTTTGTTACATTTAATTTTCATTTCTCCAACTCCTCATAGTTTATTCGGGATTTCTTCTGAGTAAAAAAAATTGCATCATTATCCGCCGCTCTGTGACGTTCTTAAATGTCGTCTTTTTTGTAGTTTTCAATAAGGATTAACTATCTTCTCAAGTTGATTTCTTTTCAACAAAGCAAAATATAAAACCATAATTCGGTATACGAATCGATGTAACAATATTTATCTTAAGTTTCTAGGTTATTTGTTTTTGTTTTTGCTTTATCTTACAGAGAATATGACAACAGGCATTATTTAGAGCAGTGTCCGTAATTTAAGTAATTTGAGCTGCTCCACTATTTGATTTTTGCATTTTTAAAATCTGGATTAGTTTAAAATAAATCGTAATATTTTGTTAAAAAAATTAATGCAAATCTGTTGGATTAAAAATATTTCTACCAAATTTGGATAACATATGACGTCAAATAAAAAAAGATATGACAGTTGTCCACGAACCTTTCGAACAACCCTCGTATATATAAATGGTAAATGTTAATCGGGCTCATTTCCTTGATGCTTTCTGTGTGAATGTGGTTTATATTTTCGTTTGCCCTTAAAATCGTTCGCCCGATTTCCAGTTCGCCTAATTTCCCATTCGCCCACAGTCCGCTCGCCCTAAAACTTGGTCGAACAGGGTCCGTTCGCCCTCATTTAATGTAGAATAAAATCTAACAAATTTCTTCCCAAAATTTCCATTTTCTATCTTTTTATAACTCAATTTTTTTTTAGATCAAAGGGGGATTCTTCAAATGTAAAATCCTCAACATCCGCTGTTCAGTTCAGTTCATTTGAGTTTATATATACAAGTATATATAAGTATACATATAGGGCGAACAAGATATTGGGCTAAATAAACATTTTTCCTCGTATCAGAATTTGAGAAAAAAAAAATCCCAAGTTCGAAAAGGAAATAAATTGAAAGAATGATACATGTTATTTATTAATTCATATGAGCTTATATATACAATTATATACAAGTATTTATAAGTATTGGGTAAACCACATATAGGGCAAACAAGATATTGGGCGAAAAATATTTCTGGCGAACAGACTCCCGCGAACAGGTAGATCGGGCGAACGAAGCCGGAACCGTCGGATATATGCACATTTTACTGAAATATTTATCAGCATACTAATATTCTTAAGATATATAAATATATTCACAACCTTTATTATTATCATGTAACCTTATCCATTCACGGCAAGGCACATGTAAATCCTATAATTGTTCTGTTGAAGTGATCTGGTCTGTAAATCACCATGTGCTAGGCAATATTTTATTTATGTGACGCTGAGCGTTGTTTCCCATGCACTTTTTGTTCCATTTTTGCCTGTTTTTATTTCTACTAATAGAGTTCAATTTAATACAGAGTTTTGGTTTTTTTTGTGTGTGTGTGTGTGTGTGTGTGTGTGTTTTTTTTTTTTTTTTTTTTTTTTTGGGGGGGGGTCCTTATATTTAGTATTAACTGTAATTCTGTGACTTTTCTGTTCAGTGAAAGGTCAGATTTTCATTACTTTGTATTCATCAATTATGCATTCAATCTAACCAGGCACTTTAGCAGAAAATAATTCAATATTTATATCGACTTATCTAATATTTTATGCATTTGGTCAGCGTTTCTCAAAGATAACATTGAAAAATTTGAGTTTTCAACACATCTGAGATTGCAAGGAATTTTTTCGTTAATCAAATGTGAAATTCTTAATTCGGCAAAAGTTAACTTTGATACAATTATGAGACACTCATCACACGCGGGTTGATCCAAGAGGATCTACAAGTTATAGATTTCTTTTGGAAGAAAAAAGAAACTGATTCTAAAGAATGTAATTGCAGTGCATGCTCTGACAACCTCAGTTGTGGTTTCTTCAGAATATTTTGATAAACTTGTTTTCTTTCGACGTAGGTATGCTTTATTATTTATACACTGTATACAGGGAAATTTCCGCCCCCATTTTATTTTTGCTCCTTTTCCCCCTACTCACAAGTGGGCAAATTTGAAACGGGACGAATACAAAAAACACAGTATAATTTCCTAAAAAGACTTGTAATTGTGGGAATTTTAAACGGGACCAAATTGTTAGAAAGTGTCAATGGGCCAAAATAACACGGGGCGAAAATAACCTCTATACAGTATGTATTTTATAATTAAGTTGTATTCATTGTGGGCCAAAATAACAGGAGGCGAAAATACCCTCTGTACAGTATGTATTTTATAATTATTTTATAATTAAGTTGTATTCATTAAATTGGTTTATTAATTTTTATTGAACCTTTACTTTTCAAGCTCATATTGTTAATTTATTTATTGCTTCCTGTTTAGAGTTGTGGTTTCTTCAGAATAAATTTGTAAATTTAATAAGTATCTCTTCAATTCAAGATTTCAATTAAAAAGAAAGGAAGCCTAATGAAATTACTGACACACAACACAGCAAATATCTATTACAAGCAAGTTGTATTTGTGATGCCCTCGTATGCCAACTTATACATTTGTGGCAAATGTTAAACTTTCTCAAATGCAAATTATCAAATATGTTGGTACCCAAAAGAAAGGGCTTCTCACAAAAAATACACTTGTGAAATGTAAAAGCCATACGTATTTTGGTCTGATTTCAATATAACTTGGCATACAAGTAGACTACACTAAGAAACATAATTCTGTGTATCGATTTATTTGATTTTGATGAACGGTGTTGACGTGGTTACTGAAAAAAGAAATTCTGTGCAATACTTTTAAAATACTACTACTCCTAAAGTTTTGACCTAATTTCAGAATTACTTGGCAAACAAGTATCCTACTCTAAGATACATAATTTTTTGTATCGGTGTTTGATTTCGATGAAGCACCTTGCTATGTTTGCTAAAAAAAGAAATTTCTGTGAAAAACGTTTAAAATGCTCTTCCTTCTTCAGTTTTGGTCTGATTTCAGAATTACCTGGCACACCAGTAGCCTACACTAAGATACATAATGCTGATTATAGGTTTTTGATTTCGCTAAACGGTGTTGACGTGGTTAATAAAACTAGAAATTTCTGTAAAATACTTTGAAAATGATACTCCAAATACAGTTTAAGTCTTACTATAATATAATTTGTCAAATAAGTAGACTACACTGAGATACTTACAGTACCGACCAGACCCAACCTGACACCAAAGCAGTCCCAGAAAGCAGTCCCCGGGACTGCTTTGGGACCGCTCTGGGACCGCTGTGGGACTGCTCTGGGACCGCTATGGGACTGCTTTGGGACTGCTATGGGACTGCTATGAAAAGCAGTCCCAGCAGTCCCAGCTGCCCCTGGGACTGCTGGGACTGCTTTGTTCACTCATGTGTGACAAAGGTTCTGAGTGACATGATAGCTCCGCCCCCTTATGTATTCTGAATTTGCAGGCTCCCTGTTGTTTTGTTTACTTGCAGCAGAGAGGAGTTTAAACTGTCTAATAAGCAAGGATTTCTTATAATCTTTTAATAACTTGAGATTACGTGTATTATAATTAATTTATAGTTTTAGGGACTGTATATATACACAAATGTAATATAGAATATTTTTATAAATTAAAGTTGTTAAATGAGGAAGTCAGGAGATTTTTATTTCTAAAATATATAAAATTTCAGGCTCATGAGAAAAAATATCTACATGTAGATTTATTTTATTATTTAATCTAAAATTTAATACTCAAAATTTGCATTTGGCACTATTTAAAAAATCATTACATTTAGATATAAGATATTTTAATTGAAAAGGCAAAACGTTTTACAAGCACCACGCTAAAAGAGTATTCCATGCAACCCTCAAATAAAAATCTAACAATTTATTTCATGACATGAAATAAAATTATGCCACCATTCTTCCGTAACATAAGCAATGTGAACAATTATACGGGAATTTACAGATGAAATAGTTTTTAATTCATAAATAAATTATTAAAAGTGTAAATTAAAAAAATAAATAAATAAATAAACAGTTGAAAATACCCGGAATTGTGATTTATTTCTTTTTTGTTTTGCTTTTGTTTACCAGCTGGCCGATAATGTGTATGAATAAAATGGTATAAACACCTGCGGTTTCAATAGCCTTTGGGCAGAAAATCAATCATGCATGTTATTTGGGTACACGTATCAGTGTTACACATCATTGAACATGCTGCTCAATTAACAATAACCCTAATTTCAATCTATCTAAAAAATGTAATGCAACAAAAAAGATAAATGAAATGTGTATAAATTTCTTTCAAGATTAACTAATGTTGAACATAATCTTAGGATTCTATACTGGTCACTAATACAATTTACAAATAAAACAATAATTTTTAAATCAACATGTCAGTAAAGAATAATCAATACTGAAAAATATTACTTGGCAAAATTAGCAACGAATTTTTCAAAAGCCCTAATACTTAAAAAAAATGCCTTTAGAGTCCCGATAGTATTGAAATCGGCCATGATCTAGATCTATTTAAAACTAATTCTGGTGAAATATATTAATTAATTCAATTTTAATTTTCTGTATAGAAAATAAAAATGGGAACCAGTATCAATCACAAAAAAACCCGAAATAAATGTGATTAAATATTCATGTTCAGTGTAATTCATTTGTGTAGGTGTGTAAGCTTTCTTCCTTCAATAAATACTATTTCAAAATATTTCAAATCTATGCGGGTACTGCTCATACATGTTAATGACCTTCGCATTGTAAGGATTCCTGTAATACTGCTCAACAAAAATTCAGCTGCCTTTTATAATTCCATTGTTTATTGGAAATCTCATTTCTGAGTTAGCCCGGCCCATTAAATTAATAAACCCCGCCCACTGGGACTGCTTTCTGGGACTGCTGGGACTGCTTTCTGGGACCGCTGGGACTGCTGTGGGACTGCTCTGGGACCGCTGCGGGACTGCTTTAGCAGTCCCAGAAAGCAGTCCCCGGGACTGCTCTGGGACTGCTTTGTGTCAGGTTGGGTCTGGTCGGTACTGTATATATCAGTTTTGTGTTTTTTATTTTGACGATTGGTGTTGCCATTAATCTGAAATTGAAATTTCTGTAAAGTTTTATTGAAACCTACCCCTTCAATTGTAGTCTTATAGCAACCTTGCCACAAAAAGAAACTTAATCAAGGCTCATTTTTCAATTTATTGTTTTTGTAAAGTTTCAAGTCCCAGCTGCGTCTTTTCTCCTCCATTTTGTAAAGTACAAACCAGTAGAGTTAGTCTCGATAGAGACTTCTGGTTCAGAATTCTATTGGGACATAGATTTATAGGGTCTCATCCAAATTGGGTTTCGAACCAGTGACGCGAGGATAAACTCCTTACTCTGTGAGTCTAGATCAAATGCCTCTACATGTAACCACTGCACAACGAGGTCGATTTGTCTGGAAGGGAATTACCGCCAAAAGTCTATGTATCTTGCTTTTATTCTTATTCTGCCTACTTCTTTATGCTTTGTTATTGTTGTAATTATATGTCGCTTTATTGTCTTCTTATTCGTCTTTATTATATTTCACTTTGACTTTTATCCTTCTTCATTTTGCCCTTACTTCTATGTTGCTTTTTTC
This sequence comes from Saccostrea cuccullata, assembly GCF_032062105.1. NCBI lineage: Eukaryota > Metazoa > Mollusca > Bivalvia > Ostreida > Ostreidae > Saccostrea > Saccostrea cuccullata. The sequence continues at coordinate 22,020 of NW_026937832.1, read as the reverse complement.
TTGTAAATTCATTTTACATTCTTTTAAATTGGTACAGTTTCTAAAATGATTACAGTGGCTGGAACGTTATTGTTGACAGATCAATCGTGTAGAATCGTTCGTGTATCGTGAGCGATCGTTCGTGTAACGTGAAAGATCGTTCGTGTATCAGACTCAATCGTGTGGGTTTTTAATCGTGCGAGATCGTGCGTTTAGAATCGTGTAAATTTCGTTTTGTAAGTTTTTATCGGAATGTTACATGTAAAATGAGCATTTCCCTTGTTTGTTTTTCTTAATTTATTAATTAAAATCCAAATAAAATGAAAAAGCGCAATTTACATAATAGAATGCAGAACAAACTAATTATCGCCCGTAAACAAGCAATATAGTAAGTCGTACAATATTCAGTTCTCGTCAAATAGCGCGATCAATATTGTGATAAACCTTACTTCGATCTTAATTGCCTTTATGAAAAATCTTTTTTTTTTAATTATTATTTGCTTCTTATTATGGTCAGGATAATCTTGAAATCAATTCATTGAAAAAAAAAAAAATTTTTTAAAGAAATAAACATTTCTCAATGCCTATATAACTAGTTAGTCGACGAATATACATGGGCACGGCATGATTTTCGGAAGTTTTCATTATCTGTGTTTCTCTCTTGATCCTATTTGTAGTTAATTAATTTTAAATTTCTGAAAATGAAAAAGTTGAATAATTGGCAAGTTTATCAGACATTGAATCAATGGAAACATACGGATAAAATTTGGAATTATTATAATTTAAGCCATCCCATGCTGACATTTTTGTTTAAATCGTATCCCCCTTTCTGCATATCATTTATATCCAATTAAATCAAATTAAACGACCCACATACCTGTACATTGTCTAATAGAACGAACAAAATCCTTTTTTTTTATCGGAGAATTACCTTAAAAATAAATATTTTTAATCTAAAATATTAAGTCTTGCATATATTTAGTTACAGAAATATCATTTTCCGTTTTTTTCTACTACGTCTATGAAATAATATTGATAATTCTTTGAAATCTTAAAGTCATGAGCCGTATTTCGTTTTGACAATATTGATTCCTAAATAATTTGTACTATTTTGAGTGAAGAATTGTGCATTTGCGTTAACAATCGTGTAAGATCGTGTAATGTGTAGAATCGTAAACGTGAAAGATCGTTCGTGTAACAGGTTTAATCGTGCGTTAATCGTGCAGAATCGTTCGTGTAACGTGATCGTTCGTGTAAGTTGTGAACAATAACGTTCCAGCCACTGTACCTCTATTACGGACGTGAATTCAATCACACAAAGAATGAAGCATATTCAATGAAGACGAATACAGTTGTCAAAATTTAGTGCCGCATTATAACGCTAGGTGGCAGACGTGTTCGCTATGAGTGTTGGTAAAACTAGGTAAGCAAACCCGGGCCGGGGTTATTCGAGTTTTTTCAATTTTCTGCCTTAATGCTAAAATTATCAATCAAACTTAAATTTTCAAATGATGATTGTTATAAGTTCAGGTATGTACCCGATAATGCCATTCCCTCAGACGATGGTTAGATTTCCCCTAGAAGACTGACTACATAGTGGTGCTTCCTTCGGAAGACTATACAGTGAGACTTCCCCCCTGGGAAGTTTCAATATATAGCTAGTCTTCCGAGGGAAATCTCGCTGTATATTAAAGCAATTCGTTCCCCTTCATAGCAACCACTCCCCCGAATAGCTTTTTTTTTTTTATCGTAAAACAATGTTTATACACTAACGTTTTCAGTTTTTGAAGAAAACTTATCCGTCCTATATGAATAAATAATTAAATGATATCATTTTAACAGTGGTTAATAATTAAACCATTTTAACCATTTAGTTAAAAAAAGATACTCTTCACGAGTACAAATGAATAATAACTTCCATTTTCGCCAACCCCCCCCCCCCCCCCCCCCCCCGGATGCAGTCGCCCGCGTGGCACTGTGGTTACGGCGTCTGCTCTAGAGTCACGAAACACAGTAGTAAGGAGTCTATCAATACCACTATGGGACGTGGGGTTCGGTCCTTCGGATGAGATCTAGACCGGATTATCCGAGGTCCCGTATCGCAGTAGGTGCTGGCACGAAAAAGATCCCCCACTGCTCAATGGCTATAAGTGCCGAGTATATGGGACAAATTTGCAGCTCTCCACCGGCAAGAGGTGGCTTCTCCATTTGAGTTAAAAATTCTCGAATTTAAAGGGACGTTAAACAATGTACAATCATTATCACACCCCCAAGTCTCAATAAATATGCTGACTTTCGTCTGTACGACCTCCTATGATGTAAGTTTCACCGGTAGAGGGGAGGGTGGCCACGAAACATTTACGTAAACGTAACAGACTTTCTACTACTGGAAAAGTTCAGCAAAACGCTTGTTGCCCCCATTCCTTACACTTTTTGCTGCAGTACTAATAGTCAATTTATATATTAAGTATTCAAAGTCATGTACGTCATTGCATATGAGTAAAATTTGGTATTGAAAAAAGTTGACGACCCACCCCCCCCCCCCCCCTTCACCACCACCAAATAGAATTTTCAAGTTTTAAGATTTTTTTTTTTAGCTCTCCTGGTTGATGTAAAATACGGTGCGTACTAAAGATATTTCTTTTCTTTATTGAAAAGTGCTATTTCAATATAAAATATTAAAGCAGAAAAAAGACTGGGGAGTTTCTAGTATGCCTGGTGTGTAGCCTGGTTCCGACTTCGCCTATCCATAATACTCCTCACTCCTTTGCAAAACCCCGTCCCTAGAATCACACGCATGAGCAGTTACTATCAGTCGTGAAATAAAGTATCTTTCAGTTCAGTGGACGGTCCTGAAAAACAACTCAATTTACTAGTATCAAAATATTTAACATTTTTATGTCAATTTAACTGGAATTCAATTATCCAACAAATAACTTTAATAAAGTTATATTTTTCAGGCGAGTGAACATTGACGTAGACGTTTTTGAAAATTCAAGCCACCTGGCTGAAAACAACTTAATTGACAAGCAAAAAAAAAAGCAAAAACAAAAAAGTTAAAAACAAGGAAATTGTCCAAACTTGAAAATACATATGCGTCGGAACCGGGGAGGGGGAGGGGGGCTTAGCCCCCACTTTTTTTCCAAAGATAGACTTAGTATAGACATTGAACATTGCTGCGTAGGTTTAGCCACCCCCCCCCCTGCCCCCACTTCCCATGGACACGATGCAGTATAGGTTAAAAACGGGGAAAGTGGTGGTGTTTTGAAAAGAAATTGACAATGAACTTCGAACACCCCCCCCCCCCAGAAATAGGATTTTCGTGTTTGGACAGTGGACATTTCTTTTCTTTTTTTTTTTGCTTGTCAAGTTTTCTTTTTGAAAGTCTAAAAAATATTTCTTACACTTTGCCCCCCCCCCCCCCCCAATTTCACTTTGCTTCCGACGCCAATGAAATCCTATTTCGGGGGCGGGTGGGTTTTGGGTTAGATTCAACTTTTTCTATGGTATCAAATTTAAATTATCTCCCTGCTGTACTACATTAACCTGATTTGAAACTTACCCTTACAAAAAGGGGGTCGGCCTTTCAATGAACATATTCAGTTAAGTATATACAGTTATGTCTGAAAAAAGAGGCCCCTATTCCTGTGTGCCCAGAGAAAATAAATATAGAGTTTCCATCATTGGATCGGGTGATCAGATCCAGTCTTCAGAAGTTCGATTGATAAAGTATAAAGGCAGAAAATTGAAAAAAACTCGAATAACCCCGGCCCGGGTTTGCTTACCCAGTTTTACCAACACTCGTAGCAACACGTCTGCCACCTAGCGTTATAATGCGGCACTAAATTTTGACAACTGTTTTCGTCTTCATTAAAAATGCTTCATTCTTTGTGTGATTGAATTCACGTTCGTAATATAGATAATCATTTCAGAAACTGTATCAATTTAAAAGAAAGTAAAATGAATTTACAAAAAAAAAGTAACATAGAAGTAAGGGCAAAATGAAGAAGGATAAAAGTCAAAGTAAAATATAATAAAGACAAATAACAAGACAATAAAGCGACATATAATTACAACAATAACAAAGCATCAAGAAGTAGGCAGAATAAGAAAAAAAAAGCAAGATACATAGACTTTTGGCGGTAATTCCCTTCCATAGATTTGCTGGTTCTAAAACCCTTTCTCCTTTCCAATTACATTTGATATAAATGGTAAACATTCAAATTCCAATTTAAGTATTGCTTTAATTGATGTCTTGTTTAATTTTTTTTTTCACTGGGTACATGTCTTTTCCCGAGTTATTAGGTCATGCATTATATTTAACCTCCTAGATAAATCTTTATTTGTACAATAGTGTGACCGATAGGGGATGCTTTCTTGCATTTAACAATATTTAAAGCAAAAGCCTATACCATGCATAATTATTGTTACAAGTACTAAAGATTCGTACTAAAAATATTACTACAGTTATTAGAGATTCATATTTAAAAAAAATTAAAAGGCAAAATTCTAGCCATATATCCCTCTGTTTTCAGGAAACTGAAAGTGACAAAAAATTAGAGAGCCCACACGAGCAACATGTTATGGTTCTTGCAGGCAAGGCTCGGGTACAACTATCACCTTTATTTAAGGTTCGGTGTTATAACTGTATTTAAGCAAAACTTTTTATTCTACGTCTGGAAATGAATAAACTCACAGTTCAGATTCATTGAAGAGATTCTTTTAAATCCCAATACATTGTTAAAAACTTTCAATGAAAAGGTCAACTAAATTGAATTCAATCTTCCCCTTCATGATTCTTAAACTTCGAAAAATCCCTGCAAACGACGATATATTGCATGTTTTAGAAATGATTTATCAAGTCCCTATCTCTAGTCCTTACGATAAAAAAAATCTAATACAGCAGAAGTAATGTAAATTAGAACCCAGTGAGCATGCATATATTGACCCAGTCTTGGTAATTGAATATCACGTTGGTTGTGCGTTGAAATCGGCCTAACATGGATGGGCTAATGCTTGACAAACTTTTGATTACTTACACTTACTGATAACATTGGGATACATTGGCCTCATGTCTCAAGTGGCTGGCCCACTCACTCACAACTTATTGTTCTTTACGGTTTTTGATTCTCCATTATGTTTCGGATTTCCGATGGCGCGGATATGATAATGATTGTGGCCGTTCCAGGACCAAACGATGTAAATCTTTAGATCATGAAAAACTACGCTTCTTCCATTTTATCCGGAAAATGTATTATAAACATAAAAGAGAAAACCTATGAGGTCAAACATTCAATATCCTGAAATCTGATCCAGGAGAAAGACTGTCCTTCTTAATCAAGTGCGGTGATAGCCTAAAGGATGAGGCGATTGCCATCTATCCTAAAGGTTAGGGGCTTGCACCCCATTTGTGGTGATTTTTTTTTTCTTTGAATTTTGAATTTCGTTCTTTTTCCTTATTTTCATCGAATCAAGATATGTGTAAACTCGACATTTATCACTTTTGGCAACAAATCACTTTGAAAATAATTTTTTCACCCATAAAATCAGTATTATGGATGGTGGCTTAATGGTGGTTTAATGGTAGCTTAATGTTAGCTTAATGGTAGCTTAATGGTAGCTTTATGGAGTTTGGACATTAAGCACCTGTAAGTGTGGCTTAATGGTAGCTTAATGGTGACTTAATGTTGGTCTTAAAGGTTAAATTTAGGACCTATTAGACACCATTAAGCTACCATTTAGCTACATTTAAGCACCCAATACGGACTTGGAGATGGCTCAATGGTAACTTAATGGTGGTGTAGATGTTACTTAAAGTGCTTAATGGTGACTTAAAGACAACCATTAAGGACCTATAAACCACCATTAAACCAGGCTGAAAGTATGTGTTTCATCTTGTGCTTGCTACAAAGAATTGATATTTTGAAATTCCTGGTACATGTATCTACCGTTTAAAAATTAGAAGTAAAAGTTTGGATTTTAAGTGTTAAAATGTGTCAAATTCCAAAGTTAAAGTCAAAAGGTCAAGGTTCTTGAAATCAAAGGAAAGGTATTGTCACAAGGATTAAATATGTGAAAGCCCTAATCCTTACCCTTCAAAAGATAAGGTCAAGGTTGTATTTTAAATGTTAAAAAAAGGTCAAACTCCAAGGTCAACATCAAAGCGTTAAAGTTCTTGGAAACCACTGAAGCGTCCTTTTACAAGAATTACATATACGAAGAATGAAAGTCCTAGCCCCTACCGTTAAAAGGTTATTGCCGAGGTAAAAGTTTTTCATTAGTACGGAAATCTCTAAGTTGAAGGTTAAAAAGTCAGAGTTGTTTGTACTCAATGAAAGGTATTTCCACAAAAATACATACTGTAAACGTATTACATTCGACTGTGTTTTCTTTTTAGCGCCTTTGGCGGAAAGAAACTTCCGCTAATTTAAGTGCAACGCTAAATAACTTGCAAATATACTCATAAATAGGAACATATGGAAATGCACTAAATCAAATCTATCCTTACTTGTTCAAAAGTCAGTTTCCACGAAATATCGTACACGCGAAATATAATACATTTACAGTAACTGAAGTATTAAAGTTCTGGTAATACTGTTCAAACGATATGACCAAAGTAAAAGTCTCGAATTTTTGTGTAAAAGTTGGTCAAAATTCAAGGTCCAAGGTCAAATTTGATGTTTTCCAAAGAAAGGCCTTTTTACATGAAATAAACATGTGAAATATGAAAGTCATAGCTCCACTGAATCAAAAGTTATGGGGAATGTTAAAGTTTTTGCGGACAAACAGACAGCTAGACAGATAGAGATAGAGACAGTCAGACAGAAGGACGGATAAGACAAAAACTTTATACAGAGAAACATGTCTAATCCGACATGCTCTGGGAGACAAATTTTGTATCGGAATAGAAAATGATTCGGATTGCACAGTGTTAAAAACAATGAAAATATTGAAATGGGAAAGAAATCTAACCTCACAGTGTATCGGATAATCAGGTGTCGGATTAGACAGTTTTTACTTTACTTTGAAACTTCGTACGGAGGCATAAAACATACCGTAAAAAGGGGAGAATTAAGGCATCTAAAGACGAAGGCGTTGACAACTCCTGGCTTCGGCTCAATAGATTGAATTATTAATGTTTGACTTCTTAAATATTCATAAAAATGGTAGTTTTGATTTTTTCTTCATCATTTCATTAAATTATACATAAACAGATCTTGTATATCTTCTATCTGTTCCAACAGTGAAATTATATACTATAAAGGACACTTCGATCTTCAATGGCGCCGTGCTCCATTACGAACTTTGCAACACTTAATACATAATGTGTGCGACTTTTAAAATGCATGTAGATATATTATCAAAAGCACCATTTCCATTTTATAGATATTTTATAAAACAGAAAAAATCGAAATCGTAGATAAACGCTTGCTCTGAATGTAGACTAATCCTCCCACCAACCAGGGACCTTTTCACTAGGCCTAATAGTGTCAAGTCCCTCGAATTAAAAAGAAAATTCCTAAACCTTTCATGTGCTCATTTATCATCAAAACACCACAAACTATATCTAACTATCAATCAATTAACCAATTATCATTCATTTAGTTTTAAGCAGGATTTATTGACGAAGCCATTGAGCCGTTTAGTAAACACAATAACTACTTTGCTTGACCAGGATTGACACCTATGACGTCAGTGCAATGGCGCCCATCATCCGCGATCAAAATATGCATATTGAGAAATTCAAACCTTGAATCACTTAAACAACCAATATATCTTTTAGCAAAGAAAAATTGATGAATGATTTTAATAGCATATAGACTTTGTTATATAAAAAAAATTATGATGCATGATGAAAACCCTTTTATATTATAATGATCATAAGTTGAATAGTTTATGAATTGCACAAACAGTTGATGATTTATAGCATTTGGACCAATGTTGGCCATTTGTTCTGCATATATTAAAAAAAATAATTGGTTTTGTGTGGTTATGACTACGTTGGCCCCATTTTCAGTGCCTAATATTGCATCATGATTTGAACAATGTATGTCCATTGCTACCCCATAAATAAAACTCAAAATTCTATTGTCTGAAATAGATTAAAATTTAATTAAATTCTAGGAGCAAATGCTATGTACTTGTTCTTCTTTATCATTTTTATTTTCCCTTCTCAGATTCAGTTTATCAGAACGTCAAAAAAAAAAAAAAAAAAAAAAAAAACTACCACGTCAATATAGAATCTCAACAAATTTCACTGATAATTAGGCGTAAACGAATTTCGAAGGGGCTGAAAATCTAAGGTATGTAAAACAGACATAACAAATTAAATCTTTATTGTTCTTTTTTAAAAGACACATTTAAAGACAGTACAACCAAAAGAACGAAGCCAAAGGAAGGTACCACATGCAACTTGAAAATAGATAGAAACAATAATCATCTGCGATAAGACAAGTCTGTTGTTTGATTTAAATCTTGACAATTTAAAAGCTATAAAAGATTTAAATGTCTGTAATTTGACATTACATAAGGAATTTTTGGCTTGATATTAATCTTGCTTGCATTAAATAGCCCGTTATTGATCTTCAGTTCTAGGTCTGATTTATTGTACCTACACACAGCAATAGGAAGCTAATCATGCAAAAGAATCGAAGTAGAAGACAAATCAGATATGATTCAAATCTTCAGAGATCTATAATTCTGTAACAGCTCCTTATTACAAACAGGCATAATATTAAAAACTTATGTGCTTCCAGGGGTGCCATATAAAATTTAACAGAAGATGAAAACTAAGAGGCATTTTAATTTTTTAATGGTTTATTGGCGGGTGTGGCCATGACTGTACTCTAATTGCAAATACAAAAAACGGAAACAGCTCCTCGGTGAACCCTGGGATGAGATGAGCTGCCGGAAATTAAAATTACTATTATGTGCTTCAATAGTTTTTTTTTATAAATCTAATTGAAAAGTTCAGGTGAGCACTACTGGTAAGCGGAAAATATAGTCATTATATACTATGCAGCAGCTGCATATAGTTAACCCCATTAAAGACGCACAATGCACCGGGGGGATAATTCTTGTGATATCAATTGATAACTTGACGTGACGTCAAATTTAACGTTAAAAATAAAGCGTCAAAATAACGAGTAATACGACCCGATGTATCAATCATAAAAGAAAAATGGGATATGGGGCTCGATTGTGATAATGAGTATCATTCTAAATTCGTTATTATTTTTTTTCTTTAATTAACCCGATTAAACTCAGTAAAAAGTAAAACACAGAATATCATTCCTTAATATTAATTTCATTTCACATACAAAAAAAAATGTATTCTTGTTCTAAGCACAGTATATGATTTTTTTTTCCTGAAAGTTTTATGTTACATAATTTCTCGTTATGTACAATTGGCTACGTAACAATCCGATTGTCACTGTAATTATCTGAATATCTATTGTCTGAATTAAATTAGAATTTATTTAATTTAATTAATTTCCAAGAGCAAATGTTATATACCTGTTTCTTCTTTATTATTTTTATTTTCCCTTCTACAGATTAAGTTTTTCAGAACGTCAAAAACACACTATAACCAAGTCAATATAGAATCTAGACAATTTTTTACTTATATTTAGGCATAAACAAATTTCAAAAGGGCTGAAAATTTACGGTTTGAAAAAAAGAGAGAGTAATTCAAATATAATTCTTCTCAAGAAATACGCATTTAAAGACAGAACAATCTAAAGAATGAAATCAAAAGAATGTTTTACATACCACAAGCAACTTTAAAATAGATAGAAACAATACTTATCTACGATAAGACAATGCCGTTGTTTGATTTAAATCTTGACAATTTTAAAGCTCTAAAAGATTTAAATGTATGTAATGTGACACAACATGAGGAATTTTTGGCTTGAAATCTATCTCTCTTGCATTGAATAGCCTGTCATTGATCTTCAGTTCTAGGTCTGATTTATTGTACCTACGCACAGCAATTGGGAGCTAATCATGCAACAACAACAAATAAAAAAAAACAGTTGTAATTTTATATTTAAATCTTGATAAGGTAAGGAAGCTAAACGATTTGAAGTAGGAGAGAATCAGATAAGATTCAAATCCTTAATGATCTATTATTCTGTAACAGCTCTTTATTACAAATTGGCTTAATATCAAAAACCTAATGTGCTTCCAAGGGTGTCTTATAAAATTTAACAGAAGATTAAAACTAAGAGGCATTTTAATTTTATATTGGTTTATTGGCGGGTATGGTAATGACTGCACTCTAACTGCAAATACAAAAACGGAAACAGCTCCCCGGTGAACCCTGGGATAAGGTGAACAACCGGAAATTAAAATAACTATTATGTGCTTCAATAGTTTTTGAATAAATCTAATTGAAAAGTTCAAGTGAACACTATTGGTAAGCATATACAAAAAAAATGTATTCTTGTTCTAAGCACAGCATATTTTTTTTTTACCTGAAAATTTTATGTTTCATGAATTCTCGTTATGTACAATTGGCTACGTAACAATCCGATTGTTACTAAAGTTATCAGTTTTAAAGCTCTAAAAGATAAAATGTCTGTAATTTGACATTACGCAAGGAATTTTTGGCTTGAAATCTATCTTTCTTGCATTAAAGACCCTGTTATTAATCTTCAGTTCTGGTTCTGATTAAGTGTACCTACACACAGCAATAGGGAGCTAATCATGCAACAACAACAAATAAAAAAAACAGTTGTAATTTTATATTTAAATCTTGATAAGGTAAGGAAGCTAAAAGAATTGAAGTAGAAGAGAATCAAATAAGATTCAAATCTTTAATGATTTTTTATTCTGTAACAGCTCTTTTTTACAAACTGGCATAATATTATAAACCTAATGTGCTTCCAGGGGTGCCATATAAAATTTAACAGAAGATGAAAACTAAGAGGCATTTTAATTTTTTAATGGTTTATTGGCGGATGTGGCCATGACTGCACTCTAATTGCAAATACAAACTAGTGCTAATTGTAACGGGAACCGTTACAGATGTTCCCCAAACGCTCCCCAACTCCCTTTTAGTGCCATATTCCCTGTAATATACTATATATGAAAGCATTCATTCCAAAAGTATTAAAAATCACTCATTCCAGTGTATTTCTAATTTCTTTCGTTCCAAATGTACGCACGTGCGTGCACGTGCATGATGACCATACCTTCTTGTAGGAGTCCCTTATATTTATCTATGTTCTGAATCCCATCCTGTTTGGTTGAAAAACAAGGGAGTTATAGACTTTTCAAGTTTCGGCCAATCAGATTGTAGCATACGTGCATGCGCGTGATATCATGATTTTTTCTATATGGCATTGTAGGATATCCTAATGAATGACTATGTTTTAAATTTCAAAGCATTTCGTCAAAAATCAAAGGAGATATAGTCATTTAAAGTTTCAGCCAATCAGATCGCAGCACATGTGCATGCGCGTAATTTCTTGAATATTTTTGTATATCATATTGCAGGACATACCAATGTATGACTATGTTTTAAATTTCAAAGCATTTCGTCAAAAAACGAAGGTGATATAGTCATTTAAAGTGCCAGCCAATCAGATTGCAGCACATATGCATGCGCGTGATTTCATGAAATTTTTTCTATATCGTATTGTAGGATATCCTAATTCATGACTATGTTTTAAATTTCAAAGCATTACGTCAAAAAACAGAGAAGATACTGAGATTTTTGTTTTAGCCAATCAGAGCAAAGCGCACGTGCATGCGCGTGAGTTCGTGCTAATTTGACAGTGTCACATTATCTACACTTTTAATATATCTTTACATAATGAGTTTCAAATAATTTCATTAAAAATTTGAAAATGTATAGCTATATTAAATATATTAGTCATTTCACGTGTTGCACGCGCACGCACGTGCATGCGTATGCGCGCAAAATGACCTTCGTTCCGCACACCTACACTACACACCCATTAACCCTAAAAAGGTTTTGGGTCAGTTGGGTGAACAGTTTCTGAGAACACTTCCGGACAAAAAAGTACCGGAGAACAAATAAGAAAAAAAAGAATAATAATAATAATAACTAGAGCAAAGCTCGTTGCAAAGCAACGAGTAGGTCTTCCGTCCTGTTTGACCGGAAGTAGCTTTCATTTTTAACAAAAATGAGAAATAACGCCTAAAAATGGTTTGAATCCTCTAAAGCTATGTTAATTAATTCAAAAATAAGCAATGTTTGGCTACTTCCGGTTTGACCGGAAGTGACGACGACGGACGAAAAATTAGTTTTTATGCCCCCAGAGACATATGTTACCCAAAAAACTTGTCAAGAACGGCAAAAATAGCGTTTTCCGACTACTTCCGGTTTAGCCGGAAGTGAAGACGACGGACGTATTTTGACGACTCTAAAAGATTCAGCTTGACATTTTGAACAACTTTGCTTCTTTGACGAATTACAAATTCTCAATACTTTTTGAGATATAAAGAAAAAACTTTCGGCCCCTCTCGGCCCTTAATTTTAGGGGCCAGCCCTTTTTACTAGATATGATTTGAAAGATCTTGGAATTCTACACTTCTTTTGTTCTATATGTTTTAACAAAATATTTCCAGGTAAAAAGATATCGTAGAAAAGGAGTTGAAAATTGTGAAATTTGCGATATGACTATTTTCGGGCCATAGCGAGCGCCGACGTGCGGCACTTCCGATAAAAATGAAATACATTCCGCAAATCTACAAACATAGATCTACCATACCTGAAAGTATCATGTGTCTACCTAAAGCCGTTTAGGAGAAATCGTGCGGACAAACTGACCCTTAAAAAACCATTAAAGTGCCGATAACTCCGGACCGGAAGTGACGTCATCAAAACAGAAAAAAACGCATAAGGTTCAAGTGATGTAAGTCCTGAAAGTTTCATGGAAATCCATTGAGCCGTTTTTGAGAAATCGCGTGCACAAAATCGGTAAGAAAAAAAAACAATAATAATAAAAGTGAAAAAGAAACCTAAGAATAACAAGAAGGTCTTCCGCTGAAGACGGAAGACCTTAATAAGAAAACCGAGTAAAAACAATATGTTCCCAAACTCCGTTTGGGGAACATAAAAACGGAAACAGCTCCTCGGTGAACCCTGGGATAAGATGAACTGCCGGAAATTAAAATAACTATTATGTGCTTCAATAGTTTTTTTTTTATAAATCTAATTGAAAAGTTCAGGTGAGCACTACTGGTAAGCGGAAAATATAGTCATTAAATACTATGCAGCAGCTGCATATAGTGAATCCCCTTAAAGACGCACAATGCACCGGGGGATAATTCTTGTGATATCAATTGATAACTTGACGTGACGTCAAATTTAACGTTAATAATAAAGCGTCAAAATAACGAGTAATACGACCCGATGTATCAATCATAAAAGAAAAATGGGATATGGGGCTCGATTGTGATAATGAGTATCATTCTAGATTCGTTATTATTTTTTTCTTTAATTAACCCGATTAAACTCAGTAAAAAGTAAAACACAGAATATCATTCCTTAATATTAATTTCATTTCACATACAAAAAAAAAATGTATTCTTGTTCTAAGCACAGTATATGATTTTTTTTCCTAAAAGTTTTATGTTACATAATTTCTCGTTATGTACGATTGGCTACGTAACAATCCGATTGTCACTGAAATTATCTGAATATCTATTGTCTGAATTAAATTAGAATTTAATTAATTTAATTAATTTCCAAGAGCAAATGTTATATACCTGTTTCTTCTTTATTATTTTTATTTTCCCTTCTACAGATTAAGTTTTTCAGAACGTCAAAAACACACTATAACCAAGTCAATATAGAATCTCGACAATTTTTTACTTATATTTAGGCATAAACAAATTTCAAAAGGGCTGAAAATTTACGGTTTGAAAAAAAGAGAGAGTAATTCAAATATAATTCTTCTCAAGAAATACGCATTTAAAGACAGAACAATCTAAAGAATGAAATCAAAAGAATGTATTACATACCACAAGCAACTTTAAAATAGATAGAAACAATACTTATCTAAGATAAGACAATGCCGTTGTTTGATTTAAATCTTGACAATTTTAAAGCTCTAAAAGATTTAAATGTATGTAATTTGACACAACATGAGGAATTTTTGGCTTGAAATCAATCTCTTGCAATGAATAGCTTGTCATTGATCTTCAGTTCTAGGTCTGATTTATTGTACCTACGTACAGCATTTGGGAGGTAATCATGCAACAACAACAAATAAAAAAAGTTGTAATTTTATATTTAAATCTTGATAAGGTAAGGAAGCTAAACGATTTGAAGTAGGAGAGAATCAGATAAGATTCAAATCTTTAATGATCTATTATTCTGTAACAGCTCTTTATTACAAATTGGCTTAATATCAAAAACCTAATGTGCTTCCAAGGGTGTCTTATAAAATTTAACAGAAGATTAAAACTAAGAGGCATTTTAATTTTATATTGGTTTATTGGCGGGTATGGTAATGACTGCACTCTAACTTCAAATACAAAAACGGAAACAGCTCCCCGGTGAACCCTGGGATAAGATGAACAGCCGGAAATTAAAATAACTATTATGTGCTTCAATAGTTTTTTTTAATAAATCTAATTGAAAAGTTCAAGTGAACACTATTGGTAAGCTGAAAATATAGTCATTATAAACTATGCAGCAGCTGCATACAGTTAACCCCCTTAAAGACGCACAATGCACTGGGAGAGATCATTCTTGCGATATCAATTGATCACTTGACGTGACATCAAATTTAACGTTAATAATAAAGCGTCAAAATAACGAGTAATACGATCCCGATGTATCAATCATAAAAAAAATGGGATATGGGACTCGATTGTGATAATGAGTATTAATCTCAATCCGTGATTATTTTTTCTTTAATTAACCCGATTAAATTCCTTAAAAATTTAAACACAGAAGATCATTCTTTTATATTTATTTTATTTCATATACATATTTTATTTCCATATCCTTCCTTCATATACAAAAAAAATGTATTCTTGTTCTAAGCACAGCATATTTTTTTTTACCTGAAAATTTTATGTTTCATGAATTCTCGTTATGTACAATTGGCTACGTAACAATCCGATTGTTACTAAAGTTATCAGTTTTAAAGCTCTAAAAGATAAAATGTCTGTAATTTGACATTACGCAAGGAATTTTTGGCTTGAAATCTATCTTTCTTGCATTAAAGACCCTGTTATTAATCTTCAGTTCTGGTTCTGATTAAGTGTACCTACACACAGCAATAGGGAGCTAATCATGCAACAACAACAAATAAAAAAACAGTTGTAATTTTATATTTAAATCTTGATAAGGTAGGGAAGCTAAAAGAATTGAAGTAGAAGAGAATCAGATAAGATTCAAATCTTCAATTATCTATTATTCTGTAACAGCTCTTTTTTACAAACTGGCATAATATTATAAACCTAATGTGCTTCCAGGGGTGCCATATAAAATTTAACATAAGATGAAAGCTAGCGTGCATTCCCGATATGAATATTGATTTGTTTGTCTTATTATAAAAAAACAAAACAATTAACAACGTAATTATCGATATCATTCCCAGACCCTTACATATCAAAGAGGAACAAATCTTTAAATGTAGGAGCAACGCAGAATCAGATATATTAAATGCAAAACCTGATAAATCCGAGAATTGTATACTATAAACCTAACAAAACACACAATGTAAATATAGAAATTGGAAAAGAATTGTTTACTTGTACTGAAATTATCTGAATTTCTGAATAACAATATATATGGCAAATCGTTTGACTTTCCGTCACTGTCAACAATGTCGGTTTGCATTTCCTCAAAGAAAACAAAACGTATATAAAATATTAATCTACGCATGAATATAAACTAAAATAGATGATGAGTTTAAAGTTTGATATATTGAAGTTAATATTGACGAATAATTATGGGTTTTTTTTTCATTTTGTCTTTAGAAGAAATTGAAAGAATGCATACAATATTATGAGAGGTGTGCATGCATATGTAATAATGTATCCCAATGGCCACACACTGATATGTATGTTTACATGCACCTAATTATCTTTCATGCTGACATGAATATTTATCTTGCGTGTGGACATATTTATATTACATGTTGACATAAATAAGTTGCATGTCTACTTACAAATGTTGTATGTTAACATTAATTATCTTTCATGCAGGGGCAGAAATATGCAACCATAGAATGCACAGTATGTACAAGAAATGAGGCATTTTTATATATTCAATCTTACAAATTATAGATTTGGAATGCAAGTTGAAATAAACTTATACATTGAAGAATTCCTACTTTTCATTTTATGCATATTCGTCTCTCAGCAAAATTTCTACTTTAAAACAATAATCGCCAAATGTTTTGTTTAACCGTAATCAGACGGAATAACATGGGTGTGTTTTCGATACCAGGGCCTGTAGTTAGGCAAAAATAAATATGACGTGTTTTACGATCCTCCTTCTTATCAGTAATTACCTTTGCTGCTGATCATAGTAAAATATGGAAAGGACTAATGTGAATGAAAATACAAGTCTATTCAAATCTATTTTGGATACATCTGGACTTACATTTTTACGAGAAAATGCCAACGCATCGAAATTCATTAATTTATGTACCAGATTTCTTGAGAGTAAAATTCAGGCAAAAGAGTATTTCTTGAACCATAATGCAGATAAGTCTGAAAATATTGTGACTACTCTTAACAATGACTTTTTGTTGTTTAAAAAAAATGGATTCAAAAATGAAAGCATCTATCAATGAGGTAATGGCAATGTTACGGCTATACTGTACAAATCAACACAAAATATCCATGTTGAAGGGAGTGAAAAATTCATTTGGCTAAGAGAATTTATTTGACAATATCTTTATGATCTGACAGTGAGGTTTTTCAAGGAATGCTAGAACAAAATACTCATCTCTTTACCTTGTAAACTACAAAATATAGAAAGCACACCGTGTCAGAACTGCAACACCTTTTAAATTAATCAAGATCTGCCAAAATCTGTTACTGCTCTCTCAAAAGTTAAATTGGAGTTGCATTTCTTTAGATAAAAGACTCAATCAGTAGAAGCAAGTATTCAAACAAGGGAAGCACTTACAAAAACATTCAGGATAAAGAAGTACAAAGTAAGGAAAGACATAATCAATGTGCTTGATTGGAAACGAGGAAATCATCAAACTCCCTAAATACCCTGTCAACCAAAAGAGAGCAGAAAACTTTCAACAAACCGCGGGAAATTAAACCAAAAACTGTTGACTGACTTTATATCTGGAAGTCTGTACTTTAAAAAGAAGTTTAATCCTCCGACGAATCCGAATCCGTTGATTACTGAGTAATATAACATTTTTGAATAAGTTTTCTTATTATATCACAAATGTAATAAGTTTCGCCCGATGCCGAAGGCATGATGAACCATAATGAAGATGTCTGAAAATATTGTGACAACTCTAAACAATGAAATTTGGTTGTTTACAAAAACTGGAATCAAAAATGAAAGTATCTGTAAATAAAGAAATGGCAATGTTACGGCTATACTGTACAAATCAACACAAAATATCCATGTTGAAGGGAGTGAAAAATTCATTTGGCTAAGAGAATTCACTTGACGATATCTTTAAGATCTGACAATGAGGTTTTTCAAGGAATGCTAGAACAAAATATCCATCTCTTTACCTTGTAAACTGTTGCAACCACTATTGAAATAACGACCACTATTGAAATGGTTGAGAGTGTATTTCAATATCAAACATAGTTAGTAACCCCTATTAAAATACGACCACTATTGAAATACTTATATCAATAGTAGTTGAGAGTGCATTTCAATAGCAAACATAGAAATACGACCACTAGAAATAATTGTATCAATAGTGGTTGAGAGTGCATTTCAATAGCAAACATAGTACGTAACCACTATTGAAATACAACCACTATTGAAATAATAATATCAATAGCGGTTGAGAGTTATTTTAATAATACACATAGGTAACAACCACTACTAAAATACGACTATTATTGAAATAATTATTTCAATAGTGGGTGAGATTCATCTGAATAACAAAGATAGGTTGCAACAACTATTGAAATAATTTTCACTTTTGAAATAAAGATTTCATTATGGATTAAATTGTGGTTTTACTATCAAAATAATTATTCAAAACACTTTTGAAATTATAATTTCAATAACTATCTAAATCTTCATTTAAGGACAGATGATACAAACAAAGATGGATTCCTGAATTAGTACATATTTTTTGTTCTGATTTCATTGAAAATGATGCAAATAATATATTTGTAGAATATAAAGAAATTGTAAACCTTCCTCATTAATTTTGCCTAACTAAGAACCTATCCTTTTCCACACAATTTTTGTAAAAATATTGGATGAAAAATTAATCTATGATATTTTCTTTCGATACTGATCCAATTTTTGTGAAATTTTGGTAAAAAATTGAAAAGTGACCCCACTATCTAATTATTGCCAAAGTGCTCGTATTTCAATGGTGTTTGAAACCTATGGTTATTATATTGAAATGCTCTCTCACCCACCATTGAAGTAATTATTTTAATAGTGGTCGTATTTAATAGTGGTTAATATCTATGTTTGTTATTGAATTGCACTCTCAACCACTTTTGATATTATTATTTCAATAGTGGTTACTAACTATGTTTGTTATTGAAATGCACTCTTAACCACTATTGATATAATTATTTCAATAGTGGTTGTAGTTCAATAGTGGTTACTAACTATGTGTGTTATTGAAATGCACTCTCAACCACTAATGATATTATTAGTTCAATAGTGGTCGTATTTCAATTGTGGTTACTAACTATGTTTGCTATTGAATTGCACACTCAACCACTATTGATACAATTATTTTAATAGTGGTCGTTTTTTCAATAGTGGTTGCAACACTGCTCTCTCAAAAGTTAAATTGGAGTTGCATTTCTTTAGATAAAAGACTCAATCAGTAGAACCAACTATGTAAACAAGGGAAGCACTTTTACAAAACATTCAGGATAAAGAAGTACAAAGTAAGGAAAGACATAATCAATGTGCTTGATTGGAAACGAGGAAATCATCAAACTCCCTAAATACCCTGTCAACCAAAAGAGAGCAGAAAACTTTCAACAAACCGCGGGAAATTAAACCAAAAACTGTTGACTGACTTTATATATTGGAAAGTCTGTACTTTAATAAGAAGTTTAATCCTTCAACAATCCGAATCCGTGGATAAGTGACTAATGTTGCGGTCCGAGGGGCTGGGCTGTCCGATATCAGGCGGAATCTGCTAGTTAACAATCATTCTTGCCGATAGAAATGATGCTGCCAGAAACAGAGAAATGACCCTCGATATGTATTTTAAGCCAGTATTGGTAAAATGCTTTTTGATAAGTTTTCTCAGTAATCCGTTAAATGTGGTCATATTTAACTGTTTACATACAAGTAAATTAAGATCTAATTTGTTACATAAAGAACTTAACAGTGTTTCAGGAGTGATATCAGACTAAGATTTTTGCACTCATTATATGCACAATATAATACAGATGATCCTGACATATTTTCTAATCTATGCCAATAAGATAGTAAATTAATGATTGAACAAAACATTGGGGGTAATCTACCGAGTTCAGACAGAATATCAGTATTTGTACTCTTTTTTCCAACACTAAGAATAAATTTACAAAATTTGGTATTCAATTTCTTTACATCCAATTTTTTATAAATAATGTAAATGACTTTTTTTAATGTTGCATTTAGATAACATGCTCCAAATTCCACAGCTGTATGATGATATTGGTTTGAAAAAGTGGTCGAAAGGGTGTAGCTGAGATTTAACAAATGGTTCTGATGATTTCATTTCGTGGTGGTGTTTGAAGGAGGCTTGCAATGCTTTTTTTAAATGATGTTTTGTATTTTTTTTTTGCTTCTTTAAAGAAGCCGGGATGAGCATTGTTCAATATTCCCAGATATTTATACCTTTTAACACATCTTTTTTTTATTTCCAAGAATTAGACGGCCTCTTTTGTTAAAAATGATTATTTCAATTTTGTTTTGCAATTGAATTCTAGACATCACTTATTACAGTATTTATTTAATAGATTTAGTTTGTTATTGTAGATCACTTTGGTTGTCATATATAAAAGCAAGTTCATCCGCATGCAGAGGAGCTGAAATTTTCTTTCCTGATAAAGATATATTATTGGTACATGTGTCATCTTCTTGGGTAGTCTTTTGGTGATATTTTGAATATATTTGGCCTTAACACGTCCCCTTGACTTAAGCAAATTTCTGGTTAGTAAGGACTTATTTTTTTGTCGTCTTAATCTGGATGCTATGTAGTACAGTGTCTATACATGTTACATCATATATCATTGATATCAAATTGGAGAAGGTTTCCCTTTTTATACCTTCATGGATTGCTCTCAAAAACTTTGTGAAAGTGCACAAAACAGACATATAAATGTCTCGCAAGTGAGTTAAGGCAACGTATAGAAATTTCTATGAAATTGACTAATTAAAACGCATATGGCCTGAAATTCTTAAACAGAAAAAGTTAAAACTTGTTTTCTTGTACAAACTTGGTACCCAAGACATACCTTAGCCAGTGCACATTATGACGTCATATCATGACGTAACATGCTGTACTACACAAGTTTATAAGGAACATCAACAAACTAGCTTCGGCGTAAGGGCATTCTCAACTTTGTTCTTCAGAAACAAGGTATTATTAGAGGCAGAATATTACAAGGATTTATGATATTGGTGCACAAATGTCGACAGTGCAATTGTTTATTTATTAATCAAAAGTTTTAAGTTAAAACAGGGTAAAAATCATTATCCGGTGTAAGTTTTTTAAAATTTTTATCAAATTGAGAAAGCGCCTAGGATTTGTGCATTTATTTTATCCAATTTTTATAGCATTCTTCATAATATTTTACTTCATTTGAAATTATATAATATATGCCCTTGCGCAAGTGTCATTTTATTGATGTGTTTATTACCTTGAATGGGAAATAACTGACATCATAATATGATGTCATGATAAGCGAGTTGCTTTTGAATGTTGTGTGTACTAAGTATGTATAACATAATACGCTCGAACCTTCTCTTTGTAAGAATTACACAAATTATGCATTTCCATTAGCTTATTTGCATACAAAAGCCTCTACCTAGTCTTAACTTACTTGCGCTGTTCTTTGAATTGAGGAATTTATCTATGAGGCAGATCAAAATAATTATGTGATCTGATGTTCTTGATGATTTTGAGAATCCAATTTGGCTTTTGGTAATGATTTTATTTACTATCGAAAAAGTATCAAGCCTTTTATTGAAAATAGTATTAAAAAGTTTTCCAGTGCTATGTGTTATTGTTATTCCTTTATAATTTTGTAGGATCCTTGAATTTTCCGATATACATGTAAATGTTAGTGTCGTATATCCTTCTAGCCAATTCTTTGGATAAATGCCAGTATAAATACCAATTTTATCTAAATATCAAAATGACGTGGCCAAACGATGTCTTTTTTTTCTCACTGAAACTTCAATGAATGAAAAGATTGTATGAAAGAAATCAAGGTAGTTTACCTGGTTGCCATGGAAACGGGGCTAGAAGGTGTAAATTATAGTGGATATTGCTATTTATCAATAATATCCAGAAAAATTTAGTAGGCAAAGCTGCTTTTTGTGCTTATTTTTTATATGCTTTATGACAATCAAAACTTTGTAAGAAATAGTGTTTGTCACACACTTTTTATAATTTCTAATTTTCTTATGCCAAAAACTTTAATAACTAGTCCTCGTTACCTCCCTTGTCTTTAACAAGTGATGTGAAATTCCTAGTAGGGAGATTTATATTCAAGAAATGTTATTTTGCAAATATAATTTCATACATTTTTTTGGTAAATGAAAAATAAACACTTTATTACACCATATAGTTGGTCTAAATGTGCTTTTTTCTCTATCCGAGTTGTTTCCCTTTTTGAAGCTCTTTGACATTGAAGAATACAAAATGT
>NW_026937831.1:0-8323 GCF_032062105.1 Saccostrea cuccullata | reverse complement strand
TTTGGGAATTTGCCCAGCCCCTTTTTCTTGATCTCATCCTAAATCTCTCATGATTTTGAACACTTTTTGTTCAAAACTATTAAAAGAGTTTCTCTTTCGTTTTCGAGTTTTTTAAAAAGAAATATTTGGGGGCCCAAACCCCTTCAACTCCTTAAAGGGGACGTAAAGCGTAAAACTAAAGGTTGCATATTGTTCATAACATTATTTTGAACATCTTTTGTTCAATATTACTTATCAAAATTTTTCCCACTTTTGAGATATAAAGCGTCAAAGATTGACTTTGGCCCCCTGTGGCCCCTATTTATGTAACATAGACATTAAAATTATAATATGCAGTTGTAGATTGTTGAGTTAACATTTTTTCTTCTATAATGTCTATCAAAATATTGACTGATTAAGAGTTATCGAAAAAAGATTTTGGCCCCTATTGGCCCTTAATGTGATGAGTCAGCACTTTTTTCTTGATATCATATTAAAGATCTTGTCATTCTGCAAAATTCTGTTCATTATGTTTTGACAAAATAATGATACTTTAAAAGATGTGATGCAAAATGTCAAAAAAATAGTCATGATTCGTGTCCCTTTTTGCCCCCTACCGAGCGTCCATACTAGGCACTTCCGGAAAATTTCCTGACCATGTTGCAATATGGCAACATGTCCTCTTCATCCCTGAAAAAATCAGATTTCTAGCTTGAGTCGTTATTGAGTTCCATCACAGACATGGAGGTCATCAAAATTTCAATAAAGGGGGTCCCCGACCGGAAGTGAATTTCAAAAAAATGAAAAAAACGTATAAGGTTTAGATAAAGATACATCTTCTCCGAAATTTTCAAAAAAATGGTACCCATTCCAGAAATCTTCTGCACAAAAATTGTAAAGAAAAAAAAAGAATAATAATAATAATAAAAGTGAAAAAGAAACAATAGAATAATAAAGGGTCTTCCGTTGGAGACGGAAGCCCTAATAATAATAATAATAATAATAACTAGTGCTAATTGTAACGGGAACCGTTACGTTCCCCCCAAACGCTCCCCCAACCCCCTTTTGGTGCCATATTCCCTGTAAGCTTCAGTAAATAAACAAATTTGTGCATTTTTGACTTTAACAAAGAATACCAATTATATTCCAATTTTAGCATTGCATCCGTGTGCATGTGAATGCATGTGCGTTATGACCATATCATCTTGTTTACACTATCTATATATTTTAATATACTATATTTTAAAGCATTCAGTCCAAAAGTATTAAAAATTACTCATTCAAGTGTATTTTTAATTTAACTGTTTCCCAAAAGCACGCACTGCTGCACGTGCATGATGACCATACCTTCTTGTAGGAGTCTCTTATATTTATCAATGTTCTAAATCCCATCCTGTTTGGTTGAAAAACAAGGGAGTTATAGCCTTTTAAACTTTAGCCAATCAGATTGCAGCACACGTGCATGCGCGTGATTTCATTAATTTTTTTTCTATATCGCATTGTCGGATATCCTAATGAAGGACTATGTTTTAAATTTCAAAGCATTTCGTCAAAAAACAAAGGAGATATAGTCATTTAAAGTTTCAGCCAATCAGATTGCAGCACACGTGCATGCGCGTGATTTTTAATTTTTTTCTATATCATATTTAGGATATCCTGTTTATGACATGTATAAAAGTTCAAAGCATTTCATCAAAAAACAAAGGAGATATAGTCATTTAAAGTTTCGAATCAGATTGCAGCACACGTGCATGCGCGTGATTTATGAAATTTTTTCTATGTCATATTTTGGATATCCCAATTACAGTTTTAAATTTCAAAGCATTTCATCAAGAAACAAAGGGGATATGTTTTAAATTTTAGCCAATCAGATTGCAGCCCCGTGATGCGCTATTTCATGAAATTTTTTCTATATCGTATTGTAGGATATCCCATTCCATAAATATGTATAAAATTTCAAAGCAGTTCGTCAGAAAACAAAAGAATAAAATTTTTGTTTCAGCCAATCAGAGCGAAGCTCACGTGCACGCGCGTGAGTTCGTGTAATCTGACAGTGTCACGGTATTAACACTATTAATATATCTTCATGTTATGAGTTTCAAAGCATTTCATCAAAAAATGGAAAAGTTATGGCCATATTAAGTATATCAGTCATTTCACTCACTTCACGCGCACGCACGTGCATGGTTGCGCGCAAAAAGACCTTGTTCCCACACCTACACAACACACCTATTAACCCTAAAAAGGTTTTAACTTAGTTTGGTGAACAGTTTCTGAGAACACTCGCGGCAAAAAAATACCCGGGGAAGAAAAAGAAAAAAAATAATAATAACTAGTGCTAATTGTAACGGGGGGTTACGATTTCCCCAAAAGCCCCCCTGCACTCCCTTTTGGTGCCTTTCCCTGTTATCTCTATTTAAAAAAGAAATACTTTATGGAATTTAGACTTAATCAAGGTCTTCCAAGAAAAATACAAAATATAAAAATAGGCATTGCACGTGTGTTCATGTGCGTAACGACCATATTATCTTGCTACACTATCTAAAATTTTAATGATATCAAAGCATTTAATCCAAAAGTATTAAAAAATGCACTCATTCGAGTGTATTTTTTATTTTACTATTTCACGGCACGCACGTGCAAGCACGTGCATAATGACTACACCTTCTTGTAGGAGTCCCTTTATTTATCCAAGTTCTAAATCCCATCCTGTTTGGGGTTTAAAAACAAGAGAGTTATATCCATTTGTATTTTAAGCCAATCAGATTGCAGCACACGTGCATGCGCGTGATTTCATGAATATTTTCTATATCATATTTTAGGATATCGTAATGCATGACAATGTTTTAAATTTCAAAGCATTTCGTCAAAAAACAAAGGAGATATAGCCATTTAAAGTTTTAGCCAATCAGATTACAGCAAGCGCGCATGCGCATGCTTTTATTAAAATTTTAATATATCAAGCTGTAGATCTTCATAATGTAGGACCATGTTCAAAATTTCAAAAGATTATGACAAGAAACAAGAAAGATATTGAGACTTTAGTTTCAGCCAATCACAGCGAAGCGCACGTGCATGCGCGTGAGATCTTGCTATTTTGACCATGCCATCTTGTCTATACTACTAATGTATCCTTACATTATGAGTTTCAAAGCATTTTATCAAAAAATAGAAAAGTTCCGACTATATCTATTATATTGGTTATTTCAAGTGTTGCACGTGCGCGCTCTTGCAAGCACGTGCGCGCAAAATGACCTTGATTCCGCAAATCTGCATAACATGTCTACTTACCCTAAAAAGGTTTTACCTACCTCGGACGAACAGTTTACAAGATCATTCCCGGACAAAAAAGTACCCAGGAAGAAGAAGAAGAAGAAAAATAATAATAATAATAACTAGTGCTAATTGTAACGGGGACCGTTACAGATGTTCCCCAAACGCTGCCCAACTCCCTTTTGGTGCCATATTCCCTGTAAGCTTCATTAAATAAGACAAACTCTATGCATCTGAGATTTTAACAACATTTACAAAGAAATGTACAAAAATCATTTAAACATTAGCATTTCACGCGTGCACATGTGAATGCATTTGCGTCATGACCTTATCATCTTGTCTGCACAATCTATATTTTAATACACTGAATATTAAAGTATTCAATCCAAAATTATTTTAAAAAATACGCTCATTCAAGTGTATGTTTGATTTTACTCATTTCACGTGCACGCACGTGCATACATGAGCATGGTGACCATACCTTCTTGTAGAAGTCCATTACATCTATCTATGTTCTAAATTCCACCCCGTTTGGGTGAAAACTAAGAGAGTTATAGCTGTTTAAAGTTTCAGCCAATCAGATTGCAGCACATGTACACACACGTGTATGCATGTGCATTGTGACCATACCTACTTGTAGAAGTCCATTATATCTATCTATGTTCCAAATCCCATCCTCTTTGGTTGAAAACCAAGGGAGATATAGCTGTTTAAAGTTTCAGCCAATCAGATTGCAGCGCACGTCCATGCACGTGTTTTATGATAATTGCTTTATTTCCACAGGTACTTGTGGACTGGACCCCTCCCAACCTATACACCCCTGGTCATTTTTTTTTCTTTTTTTGTTATGAATTATGTTTCTAATACTTATTTACAACGTATTCCATATGAAAAATCCAAAAAATAACATAGATTTAACGATTTACTAAAAAAGTCATACCCTGGTATTATAAAATAGAGAAGGTAAGTCACTTCGGATTGTTAATTCGGACCCCTCTTGATTATCGGGCCTAAAATATCATATACCTACTACATGTCACCAAAATGTGTCATGATATCTTGTTTCGGTAGAGATTTTTGTCGTTAATGTGCCATTTAATTGCCCAGACATTCTCCAGTTATCCTAGTATTCTGCTAAAAACGTTAAAAATTTGGAAATTTCAAAGCATAAATTACGGAAGTGAACCAAAAACGACACCTAGCGGGTAACTTTCGAGTTCCGAGTGTCATAAAATGAAGGGAAAAGCCAGAGGACTACGAAAAAGTTCGGGAAAATTTTGATAATTCAAAGTCGAAATCGATTCATAAGAATTTAAATTTTGCTGCAGATTTTCGAGATGAATTAGGATCGTCTTCAATATTCTTTTTAGAGGATTTGTTACTGATACAATATTGTGTTTTAAAATTCGCATAGAGACATTAAATGACATGTAACCCCCACCCCCATCCCCACCCCAATCTACAATAATTCCGATATCATGAAATTAATTACCTTATACAATGATTCTTACTTGCCAAAGAATTTAAGCATTTATAAATAGTTTCTTAAAAATAAATGAAAATCGGAACTTTTCATTATCATATTCTCTCGTTTTATTGTCCTAACTACAACCTCGGAGTTTGTTTCTGGTCTTGACTGTGTTTATTTAGCTGCTTTGTTAAAGCTTAACTTCTTTTTATTTATCTAACATGGTCGTAGGAATAATATTATGATATATTATATAATATGTTGTAGAGGTACTATATGCTCGTGCCCCTCAATAAAAACCAGTGACATTTTTTTTGCTTGTTGGAGAATTTTTAGTTGATAGCATAGTGCCCTAACTAAAAATGTTTGGCTGTTCCCCATCCCCCAGTCTGAAATTGCTTCCTACGAGCCTGTCTAAGTATAAATTTAGAGACTTTTATAAACTTCTTTCGGTATGTCTTATCTAACAGCCATCGTTTAATATTGTCACTTGTAGTACATGTACTCAGGGATGTAGCAATAGGGGGGGCCAGGGCGGCTGCCCCCCCTTTTTCCCCCAAAATTACCTTTAATATTGAACAGCAAAAAGATTGGAAGTAAAAGGGAGTTGGCCTTGGAAAAGGTTGGCAACTACCCCACCCCACCCCCCGAAATAGTATTTTCGAGTTTGGGCATTCCCCCCCCCCTTTTTTTTTTCTTGTCAACTTTTACAGGCAAGTAAAAAAAAACATTTTTCTCTGGTTGCCCCCCCCCCCCACCTTCAAAAAACGATGCTACATGCCTGCATGTACTAGATTTTTACTACTGAAAATTGGATGGGATGTATTTGTAGAACCATTCATAGAAGCTTGCATTTTTTCTTCAAAGCGCCTTTCTCTACATTTGAAGTTTAATCAAAATAATTCTAACCAGTAATGACGTGCATACACTCCTTCCCATATATTAAATAATATAGTTCAGTTGTATTTATCTATTTATCTATTTAAACTAACGCATTAACAGAAATCCACCTTTACGCAGACACAGTCACTAGAAAATAAAAGTTGAGTTTGCCTAAACATATCCACGTAGAAAAGGGGGGTTACATGTCATTTAATGTCTCTATGCGATTTTTAAAACACCATATTGTATCAGTAACAAATCCTCTAAAAAGAATATTGAAGACGATCCTAATTCATCTCGAAAATCTACAGCAAAATTCAAATTCTAATGAATCGATTTCGACTTTTATCAAAATTTTCCCGAACTTTTTGGTAGTCCTCTGACTTTTCCCTTCATTCTATGACACTCGGAACTGAAAGTTACCCGCTAGGTGACGTTTTGAAACACTTCCGTAATTTCTGGTTTGACATTTCCAAATTTTTCACGTTTGACGCTGAATACTCGGATAATTGGGGAATGTCTGGGCAATTAAATGGCACGATCAAAGACTAAAATATCCACCGAAACAAGACATCATGACACATTTTGGTGACATGTAGTAGGTATATGATATTTTAGGCCCGATAATCAGAGGGTCCAATTTACAACCCGAAGTGACTTACCTTCTCTATTTTATAATACCAGGGTATGACATTTTTAGTAAATTGCTAAATCTATGTTATTTTTTGGATTTTTCATATGGAATACGTTGTAAATAAGTACTAGAAACATAATTCATGACAAAAAATAGAAAAAAAATATTTTGACCAGGTGTGTATAGTGGGGGGGGGGGTCCTGTCCACAAGTACCTGTGCTTTATTTCATGTTGTAGGATATCCTAATATATGGCTATGTTCAAAATTTCAAAGGATTTCGTCAAAAAAAAAGAAAGATATTGAGACTTTAGTTGCAGCCAATCAGAGCGAAGTGCACGTGCATGCGCGTGAGATCTTGCTATTTTCACCATGTCTTCATGTCTATACTACTAATATATCCTCACATTATGAGTTTCAAAACATTTCATCTAAAAATAGAACAGTTGTGGCTATATCTATTATATTGGTCATTTCACGTGTTGCACGTGCACGCTCTTGCAAGCACGTGCGCGCAAAATGACCTTGATTCCGCAAATCTACATAACATGTCTACTAACCCTATAAAGGTTTTACCTACATCGGACGAACAGTTTACAAGATCATTCCCGGACAAAAAAGTTCCAGGAAGAAGAAGAAGAAGAAAAATAATAATAATAATAATAATAAGAAACAGAGTAAAAACAATATGTTCCCCAACTTCGTTTGGGGAACATAACTAGTGCTAATTGTAACGGGGACCGTTACAGATGTTCCCCAAACGCTCCCCAACTCCCTTTTGGTGCCATATTCCCTGTAAGCTTCATTAAATAAGACAAACTCTATGCATCTGAGATTTTAACAACATTTACAAAGAAGTGTACAAAAATCATTTAAACGGTAGCATTGCACGCGTGCACATGTGAATGCATTTGCGTCATGACCATATCATCTTGTCTACACAATCTATATTTTAATACACTGAATATTAAAGTATTTAATCCAAAATTATTTTTAAAAATACGCTCATTCAAGTGTATGTTTGATTTTACTCATTTCACGTGCACGCACGTGCATACATGAGCATGGTGACCATACCTTCTTGTAGAAGTCCATTACATCTATCTATGTTCTAAATTCCACCCCGTTTGGGTGAATACTAAGGGAGTTATAGCTGTTTAAAGTTTCAGCCAATCAGATTGCAGCACATGTACACGCACGTGTAATGTCGTGTATGCATGTGTATGGTGACCATACCTACTTGTAGAAGTCCATTATATCTATCTATGTTCCAAATCCCATCCTGTTTGGTTGAAAACCAAGGGAGTTATAGCTGTTTAAATTTTCAGCCAATCAGATTGCAGCGCACGTGCATGCACGTGTTTTCATGATAATTGCTTTATTTCATATTGTAGGATATCCTAATGCATGGCTATGTTCAAAATTTCAAAGGATTTCATCAAAAAACAAGAAAGATATTGAGACTTTAGTTGCAGCCAATCAGAGCGAAGTGCACGTGCATGCGCGTGAGATCTAGCTATTTTCACCATGTCGTCATGTCTATACTACTAATATATCCCCACATTATGAGTTTCAAAGCATTTCATCTAAAAATAGAACAGTTGTGGCTATATCTATTATATTGGTCATTTCACGTGTTGCACGTGCACGCTCTTGCAAGCACGTGCGCGCAAAATGACCTTCATTCCGCAAATCTACATAACATGTCTACTAACCCTAAAAAGGTTTTACCTACATCGGACGAACAGTTTACAAGATCATTCCCGGACAAAAAAGTTCCAGGAAGAAGAAGAAGAAGAATAATAATAATAACTAGTGCTAATTGTAACGGGAACCGTTACAGATGTTCCCCAAACGCTCCCCAACTCCCTTTTGGTGCCATATTCCCTGTAAGCCTTATCAAATAAGACAACATCTCTGCATTGTTGACTTTAACAACGTTTTCCCAAAAGGATACCAATTATATTCAAATTTTAACCTAACACACGTGCCCATGTGAATGCACGTGCATAATGATCATATAATCTTGTCTACACTTTCTATATATTTAAAATATACTTTATGTGAAAGCATTTAGTCCAAAAGTATT
>NW_026937830.1:0-8187 GCF_032062105.1 Saccostrea cuccullata | reverse complement strand
AGCCGGGTTTCTCATATATAGATATGACCAACTATGGCTTTGCTGTTCTTGAGAAGATTTAAAAAAAAATCCTTATAAATTCGTATGTAAAAATTTGATCGTCCATTGTGGCCCCGCCCTACCCCTGATGGTCATGATTTGAACAAACTTGAATTAAGGTTCTCAATGAACTCTTGTACTATGTTGGTCCTAACACAGTAAATTTTTCTCCTACATAGTAACAATTTCAAATTTTATGTGCGTGCGACACAGTAAAACTTTTGTCGACTCAGTAAGATTTGTGATAATTAGAAAATCGAAACATATACATTCTCTCTATCTGAAACATAATTGATGAAACAATTTTACCGTCTTTCAATTCTAAGAAGTATCTAGAACATTTAATCAGGGCTTCACCTTGCATAATCAATTATCTCCGAACACTCGCTGGACTTAGGCATGAAGGAACGATGACAAATGACGCGCTGTCAATTACCAGTGAATTCTGTAGCACATCATCCGTCAGCTTCATCCGCTTCCGAAAATAGGCATCAATTGAGATTTAACAAACTATTTTGTGAAATAGAGGGATGTTCCTGGTTTTCACGAAAAATCGTGTAGATCGCACTGCCTACTCTGACAGAAAATTTAAAAAAAAAACCTCGAAAAACGGCTCCAGTCATCTTCATAATTTGCCAACTTTGACTTTAAAGAATCAGTGTTTTGTATAGGATTTAATAGGCGAAATGTATTTTTCTGACATAAAAAATATGAATGATCACCTTCACATATTCCTAAAATATTCCTAAAAGGAATTCCCAGTCTTGTTTTTTTCCCAACGTCTCCTATTTTCAATTTTTCATCTGCAATTTCAGTTTCGACAACAACTTTAAAGATCCAACGACTCTTATTCAAATGGATTTCCCATTTCCAAAAACATTTCAAAAAAAAAAAACTTTCTAAGCGGCATGGGTTTCTTCGTGATGTTTTCCTTCTCCTTGTGAACATATCCACACATTCATGTTAACTCTTTAGTACATCTGTAAGTGTGCTGATTTCTGGCCAAGCTATCACCCAGCACATTAATGCAGCTGGATCTTCAATTAATCATCACCTTTTACAATTTAGCATTGTTCTGCTATGGGCTTGACCAATGGCAATGTTTGTGAAAACTAACTATTAGTCTTTCTAAAGTTTAGGATTCCTTGTTCAAATTCTAAGTATATGTCTGGGTGTTTTGTTTGCACCTGAAAGTGAAATGGTAGCCATCGAGCATAACTGATGTGAACAAGGGACAAGGATATGGAATCAGATATGATAAAGATTCTTTGTAGAGCCTGAAATCTGATTCCCTGCAAGACCTTACAAAAGAGAAGACATTACAAGTTCCAAAAGAATTTTTGGCCAAAATTTAAATTGTAAAATCTTTTTTATATTGTTCTGAACTCCAGGTAAAAATAGGTAATCTATTTCAATTTCATCGCAATTATAGAGTTCCTTTTTTTTAATGCTTTTTATCAAGTTATACAGACAGCAGGCAGAAATCTGATGATCTTGCCTTGTTTAAGCAAGATTAGAAACTGTTAAGAAAGACTCAGCGGTTCCAGAATATGCAACTTATGTGTGCTTGAGTTAATGTTGTAATCCAGCTGCCTCCTTTCAACAAAACACCAAACAGTTTGAAAGCTGCCATTTCAATATGAAACCCATGAAACAAAAAAAAAAAAAACAAAAAAAACAAAAAAAAAGCAAATCTTCAAGATAAATTTCCGGTCATTCTCATTGTATCTTTTGGAAAGAACAAATAAAGGTTGGTTACAAGCCACAAAGGCGTTTGCCTTGAATACAAAAAGGATGGTGCTGCCTCCAATTTATCCATGGCATGTGGATAGCGAATGATTACCTGTTGTTTTCTGTCACAAATACAAAATTGATTGGTTACCTTTTGTATAACGTTCCTTGAAGGTTTATTTCAATCATTAAGATTAAACGTTGTTTTATAAAATATTTCACTCAACGAGATTTTACGTTCCCTGAAGAATTATTTCATTTAATGAGATTTTACGTGCCTTGAAGAAGTGTTATACTTATTGAGGATTTTCAAATATAAAATTTCACATGGTATCCATGCCCACTGGATAGTGAGGGAACGCTTGCAATGCTTTTGCAAGATTTCTTCCACAAGTTTTTAAAAAGGCTTCTCGCTACTGTGGTGATACGTTTAATTCGGTGTATATGTAAATTCTTCAATAGGGAACGATATAATGCGTAATGAGAAAATCATTCTGTCTTTATTTATAGAAATCAAGTTGAAATATGATTTATGTATAGTCTAGTTAAACGTCAAAGATATCTTTAAACGACCAAAGTATGATTAAGGATGTATTCGCTTTGACAAAAGAATTGACCTTTAGGAGAGAACAATTTTCCGGAAAAAGTAACATTGAAAAATTAACCTTTATTTGTTGTTTTCTACCGTATATAAGTCTAATTTTTTCAAATTTGTATTTTATACCTAAAATTTATTATTTACAACTTTACAATTAACCTCCAAAGTTGGCCTAAACAACATTTTGTCCGTCAAAACGTTGATTTTTGCATGTATTTGGCCTTGAAGTCCATCAGGGCTGATCTGCCCCTAAATAAAGTTATAATAGTTTGATAGGTTAGGATGTAAGGAATAATTTAAGATAAGATTTTTTTAGGGGCACCCCTGCCCTTGGGTCGAAATTCAAAAAAAACCTACACAAAATAAGGAAACCTGATTTTCATAATCTGCTTTAAATTTATGCCAGTTATTCTTAAAGATAGACTAGCTCAGTTGATATAAGTGCTGACTTTTACAACTTGGAAAACTTTCTTTTTAAAGGCGGGGGTTCAAATCCATCTGGTACAACACTTTTAAAGTTTTAAATTTCGCTTTTTCAGAGACTATTTTAATTTTTTTTATAGTCTTGTGTATTTTTTCGTCGATTATCTAATCCCTTATGCATGTCCATTCTTGATATAAGAAACACTAAAGAGATATCAAATCGTAAAAATCCAATGTAAAGTTGTCAGTCAGGCGGAACGAACCTCAGTAAGCACACTTTCTCCGAGGACAAGAATAACTCACTATGTGTTACTCAATAGAGGGTTTCTTGGCAACATTGAGCTGCGATGAATTTCAATTGTATATATTCCTCAGAATTTAATCACATTGATTTTGGCTTCATATTTCAGTAAATGCACTCCCTTGGATTTCATTAAGGCCTATATAATTTGCACACATTAATGACATGTTTTAATATCTCCACAGATAAATAGCCTAGACATATAAGGAATGTAATTTTTGAGACAGTAGACATTACCTTTATGCAGAAGTAAAGACAAATATCAATTATTACATTTTGAAATAACAAACTCAGAAAATCAATGAAAGGGTTCCTCCTACGTCTACTCACTGAAATAAAGATTTAGGAAAAACAAATTGTTTTATGTAATCAGCCTAATGTCATTAATCAGAATGGAAATCGACAAGTTTTTTGTAGAGGAATAAACCAAGCCCGGTCCTATTGGTCAGATCCCTATTTATAATGAAGTGATCCTTTGGTTTTAAATGACTGTATGTGAGGCCATACTGCATGAAAATGCCGCAATTTTGTTTAAGTGTCAGCTATCTTGAAAATAGCAAAAATTGCGGTGACCAACGACCTTTTTAGATTAAGTAGTATCAGATAAACGTTTGTTCCAAATTTCATGTGAACTGCTTTGCTGAAATGTTGATCTAAGCCGCTACACTATATTGGGTTTTCGGACTAGTTGGCCGTCGGACTTGTGAACCTTCGGACTAGTGTGCAGACTCCTCTTTTATTTTTATCAATATGCACGACCATAACCATTTTCGTAACGAATTATTGATTTTATTATTTTTAAGTGTGTGCATGTATTCTTTGGTTATTATATTGAATATTGATTCAGTTGCAAAATTTAGTTCCTCCCGTTAAACAGTAAAATTACACAATGGGGAACGCTGCAGAATCTACACTACCTGGGTATGCTTCCATATATAGATATTACCAATTATGGCTTTGCTGTTTTTTAAGAAGAAGATTTTTAAAGATTTTAACTATATACGAGGGTTATCAAAAAGTTGGTGGACTGGCGCCATAAGATTAAAACCACTTTAGGTACATCGATGAATTTTATAATATTTACTTTTCATCATCTTTTCTATCTATAGAATAAACCACAAATCACGAATTTAATTATTCAATAAATTATTCAATTTTTTGAAAGCAATGGAATGTCCAGGTGGCGCAACCACGAAAACGACGTTTTTTCCACCAAAGTGTAACTAAAATATACTATTTGATATTAACATTTGACATCCAAACATCCTGTTATTTCAGGTATGTGTTTGGACATTATTGTTTCAAAATTATGGAATTTTTACATCATTCTGCAAGTTGTATGAAATTATATTATAAATTTTACATGGAGTATCCAAGTATATATTGCCTTGAAAAACTGGTCTAGAATTTAGTTTGCATCCAGATTAGTTGTTTTTTAATGCCAAAATAGATTCAGAGAGAAAAGGTATGCAAAGTTAATGTCGATATGTAATCAAGGTTTGAAAAATCTATCAGGTCAAATAATGACGTTGATAATGTGTTTTAACTATTTTGAAATCCAAAAAAATATGTTGGCACAATCAAGCGATGATCTCTCCCAATGCATCAATACATTTGCAATAATATATGCATTGAAAGCTGTTCAATACGTTGTAAAGTCATTAAAAACAAGACGGGTCGAAGTCCTTACTCAGCACTGGGAATCTCATCAAAATAAGTGTACGAGGTACAAGAAGCGGACAATGAAAAATAATGACGTCGTCGGATGCGACCATGCCGGGTGATCATATAATGTCGTTTTTGTTTAATGATAATTTGGGGAATAATGAAGGTATCAAGAAAAAATTTTTAAAACATATTTTTTTTTTTTTTTTTTCATGTATCTTATAAATTTTGTAAGCTCAGATAACATAGTACTAATTTTATAGCCTCAGTTTTTGATAACCCCTCGTATTTCTATGTAAAATTTTGATTTTCCATTAGGGTCCTGCCCTACAACTGGGGGTCTTGATTTAAACAAACTTAAATCTACACTACCTGAAGGTGCTTCCATATAAATATGACCTATACTATGGATTTGCTGTTATTGAGAAGAAAATTTCTAAAAAAAAAATTTTTTTCTCAAAATATTAATGGTTTTGGTGACCATTCGGATATTTTTGTTCGAGACAAATATTTTCTTGAGATACTTTCTGATTGACTGGAGAGATCCATAGGGAATACAATATATAAATAATAGTCTAAAAATTATGATAAAAAAATCAGTCAACATTGTTACAACTCACTTTGAAAAATTACGCACTTTGAAAAAACAATTTCAAAGTGTGTTAAATTTGGGACTAAGCTAACGCACTTTGAAATTTTTTTTTTTTCATAGTGCGTTGATATCGACCATATTAACGCACTTTGAAAAACTTGTAAAGCTTGACCAGTATTCTTACAAATAATGATAAATAATTCATCCTGGTTGGCTAAATGTTTTATGATAAGGTGACTTCAGGACATGAGACATTGCCGTATTAAATATTTTAGGTTTTGATAAATGTTTTAATGGGAAATGGGTCTTTTAGAAAAAAAATAAAGAGATGATTGTTTAATATCATTATTTCGAGTCATTTCTTTTTATTTAGAATTAGAGATGTAATTGACTGTAGATGTAAACGACTTAAAGCATCGCATTTTTCTTAAGAAAAAGGGGGCAATTTGATTTTTCAAAACAATGAAAATTCTTTCTCTCTTATACGTTTTACTGTACTTAAAAAAATCTAGTTTTCAACTGTTTAAAGTTAACTAATTTATTGAAATTTTCAACGCCATATCAGTTATGTACCGTAAATACATAATTATATACATGTTAAGGGAATAGAATAGGCATCGAAACCGGGCGTAGGCCGGACAAGGGGAGGGGGGCTGAACCCCTTTTGGAAAAAATATATATAGTGTATTGGCATTGAAAATGCGGCTCACCCTTCTTTCAATTGGGTTTATTACTCCTCTCCCCCGTTTTATTTGTTACCGACGGTTATATAATGGAAAGGTAAAAAGTTGGGCTGAGAGATCTTTTCCCCGTCTTCTGCTCTTCTCAACGGAAATATAAGTTTTTCGATAGATAAATAAAAATCAATGCTTTCTATTACTAAAATTTAAATTCAGAATTTTTTTACATATCTTTTTCAAAGTGCATTAAGTGTCTCCATGGTAAAAATATATTGATGTAAACTCTTAATGCACTTTGAAAAATTTTTTCAAAGTGTGTTGAGATGGTCCCAAATTTAACGCACTTTGAAAATTTTTTTAAAGTGCGTTAATTTTGTTCCAATTTTAATGCACTTTGAAAAAAAATTTCAAAGTGCGAAATTTTTATAAAAGTGCGTTTCCACACAGCATTCCCTCTACAGTATAATGATAAATCACGGAATAACTGAAAGCCAATCGATAGATCATCGTCATGAAATTTATAAAATCTGACAGTTATTCCTCATACTTACATGCTCTTGATTCCTCCAATCCACGTGCTACATGTACAACCTCGCTTCTGTCTAGCTATTTGTCCCGTCCTGCACATGACTTTTTTAACCGCGCCTATTGATGAACCAGTATATTTAAGTAGAAATAATTAAAAGTGCATTTATTATATTGTATTTGAAATTTTATGTCGGACAAAGACATTGGAAATGTGAATATTTGCTGATATGCTCACTGTATTGACCATAACATATGAGAAGAAGTGACTTTAAACGAGACAATTACTAGTCTTCTTTCACTTCTTGTTTGACAGCAGCTTGTTTGGTACTGGTTTTAGAAAGTGTTCATATGTACATGTATAGCATGTTCTTGTATATATACATGTATCGTGATATTCCAGCATTTATTGTTAAATTCATCCATGTAATTTATTTTTCTGTGCATCGTACATTTCCGTTTTCATTTATCGAACTAAATCAAAAATGGATCGATTGAGTACAGGAAATAGCAGGAAATAGCACACAGATCAAAGTTCTGTCCCCAAATGCTAATCCATATGCTTATATATTGTCCGAAAATATCAATCATAGCTATCATTGTGAATATCTTTTTTTTACATATTGCACCCAATATCAACTGGATACATTTTTTTTTTAAATTTAAAAAAATTAAGTAATTGTGTCATGTGTCATACATGTATATAGATCGTATTTTTGGGATTTAGAAAAAATCATTTTCCTTACTGATGCAGTTTTTGCAGTTTTTGTTACATGCACGTATAGAAATGTTAAATTTGACTTTAAAGATTAAGCTTTTTTATGTTTTGTAACTAAAACATAATATTTATATTTCACAAATATTTCCTCTATTTACCTGTCACAAAATATTTCATATATTTCAATTAGCTTATTTAATTTTCAATTTTATGTCCTTGCCTATCTATATGCATTCAATATGTATAGCTTCATTAGATAGTTAGACATAAAATCCATTTCTTAAATAAAATAAATATCAAATGCCTCATACTTCCTGCTATTTTTAAATGAACTTCTATTTTGTTATTGATGAAAATCCACTTCTAAGATTTAATTAGTATTTATAGTGAATGTCTGGGCAGACGATCATAACACCTTTATTTCCTTTATTTTTTATGCTTTTAACAAATATGTTTTAAAGGTGTTCTCATTATTCCTCTTAAATCCATTTCACTGAGACTCGACTCATTTGGCCTAAATTAGAAATTCACTAAAATGGTATTATAGATCCCTCCTTGTTTTAAGTAATTAAGTATGAATTTGGACATGTATAATAGTTAAACAGGGTCAATGTATACGATTATATCTAATATTAACTTAAGGCATGTGTAGCCAAACAAATTCAATATTTTTGATACATATTTCTAGTACATGTATTAAGCAAATACCACATACCCCGTTTTTTCATCAAGTTTAATGTTCAAAATGTATTTCGTCTTTCACCTTTCTGGAAAGTACCATACCAAAACACGGAAAGGGTGTCAAAAGGTTAAAAACAATGCATTCAATTTTGCAATAACAAAGGTTGAACGCCGGAGAAGTACAAAGTGTGTAGCGAAATCAAAAGTCACGCTAACATAAACAGAAGCTTTAAA
>NW_026937829.1:0-8087 GCF_032062105.1 Saccostrea cuccullata | reverse complement strand
CAAAAAACAAAATTTGGGGAAAAAAATAATAATAAGAATAATAATAATAAGAAACTAGATACTCTTGTTGCTACAGCAACAAATAAGGTCTTCCGTTCTTCTCTATTCATCTGTAAGAAGGATATTTTTATATTGAAAAAAAAAATAAATAAAGGACAAAATGCAAAAAAAAAAAGAATCCTCGATCTAGACTCGATCCCAAAACCATTAGAATGAAAGTCGGACACGCTAACCACTGAGCCATCGAGTTCGACAACAAAAAAAGGTATTTTGTAAACTTATCATTTTAAGATTGAAGGAAGTAGTTTCGTAGTGAAAGAAATAGTTTCGTAGTAAAGTCACGGTCAAATTTCTTTAAAAACTGAGATATTCCCTGTTTGATGTGATATTTGATGTAGAAAAATGATTAGAATAATTATGAGACACATTTGCAATGAATCAGTACGGTGGTATATTTAGGGACACACAATTATTTTTTTTTAATACCAGGAAAAAATTATCTTGTGAAAACGACATTATTATCTTGTGAAAACGACTTATCATCTTGTGAAAACGAGATATTATCTTGTGAAAACGAGATAATATCTTGTGAAAACGACTTATTATCTTGTGAAAACGAGATAATATTTTGTGAAAACGACATAATATCTTGTTAAAACGAGATATTATCTTGTGAAAACGACATATTATCTTGTGAAAACGACATAATATCTTGTGAAAACGAGATAATATCTTGTGAAAATGAGATAATATCTTGTGAAAACGAGATATTATCTTGTGAAAACGAGATATTACTCTTGTGAAAACGAGATATTATCTTGTGAAAACGACTTATTATCTTGTGAAAACGAGATATTATCTTGTGAAAACGAGATAATATCTTGTGAAAACGAGATATTATCTTGTGAAAACGAGATATTATCTTGTGAAAACGACATAATATCTTGTGAAAACGGGATATTATCTTGTAAAAACGAGATGATATCTTGTGAAAACGAGATATTATCTTGTGAAAACGAGATGTTACCTTGTGAAAACGAGATATTATCTTGTGAAAACGACTTATTATCTTGTGAAAACGAGATATCGACGCCGCGGAAATGAAAGGACGTATATAGAATTTCGGTACTTTACAAGAGGCAGTAAAAACTGTTTTTCATTGAATATATGATATGACTATGAACATAAAGTTTAAGAATGCTTTACTTTCGTTTTAGGGCCCAAGAAAGTACATTTTTAATCCAATTAATACATGAAAATAATTAATACAAGTAGATATTTTTCAGACTGATATGACTCTTAAGTATTTACGACATTATTTCTGAAAGATTACACAATAAATCAACTACAATGTAGTTGTAAAGTCGTAAGTGGCACTTCCCACTTTTCAATATCTTATCAAATCAGGCGTTTATATAAAAATGGAATTAACTGAGATAATTATAAAATGCTAGTACTAGAAATAATTTAAACCATTTTAGAGTCCCATTTTATTTGAATGAAGTACGATCGGAAAATTTCAAATGTAAGAATTAATACAATGTACATGTGCATTTTTTCGCTTTAATAGGATCCGGTAACTTTGAAGGAACGTTCCTAAAAAATTGTTTTGTGGAACATTTGTATGTAATTTCAAGCATTCCTTAATGATACATGTATCATCTAGCTCTTGTATACTCTTCATCCATATGACTACTAGTACTTGACAAAGAATAGCAAAATACTAAATAAGTCTAATGTATGTAACATTTAAAGCCGAAAAAATAAGTCGTTTTCATCTCGTTTTCACAAGATAATATGTCGTTTTCACAAGTATATATTCGTTTTCACGAGATGTTATGTCTCTTTACTAGATATTATGTCGTTTTCACAAGATATTATGTCGTTTTCACAAGATAATATCTCGTTTTCACAAATTTATCGTGGGGGTTAATTTTCGTTGTTTGTCGTTTTCACAAGATAATATCTCGTTTTCACAAGATATTATTCGTTTTCACAAGATAATATCTCGTTTTCACAAGATAATATCTCGTTTTCACAAGATATTATGTCGATTTTCACAAGATATTTTCCGTTTTTCACAAGATATTATGTCTCGTTTTCACGAAATATTATGTCGTTTTCGTTTTCAGAAGATATTATTTTCACAAGATAATGTCGTTTTCACAAGATATTATGTCGTTTTCACAAGATAATATCTCGTTTTCACAAGATATTATGTCGTTTTCACAAGATATTATCTCGTTTTCACAAGATAATATCTCGTTTTCACAAGATAATATCTCGTTTTCACAAGATAATTTTTTTCTGGGATTAAAAAAATAATTATTGCGTGTCCTAAATATACCACCGTAAATCAGAGTGCTTGATGAAAAAAAAATGATGTGCAACACATAGGTATTACTATGACACTTAGCATATGCAGAGCTGTAAATGCAAAACTATTGCACGTGGACAGTTGCAGAGGAAATTAAGCTGAAAAGCTCCGCTTTAGAAGATCGTGGATGACCCCATATGGATTGGGGATTTTTTTATGGGGCATAGATTGAGTTACAGTATACTGGGAGTTTTATCCTGCTCGGAAAATTAACAAACCAAAATCTGGGTAGTCCCGGGGTGCATTTTTGGTACATGTGCACTCTACTAGGCAGATTACATGTAATTTGTTGTCATAATTTGAGTCACAGGCATTTTCTTCACACTGAAATGTACAAAGTGTACAAAACTGCAATCTATCTAACCAATCTGAATTGCATAGAAATTCATTTGATAGGAAAAATTATTTCCGAGATTCTTTCAATTAATATTAAATGTAAATAAAATTGAATAAATTCTACATGTAAAAGAAATCAAGAATACTTGGTATTAAAATATCGTATTAGAGCAGGAGAATCGAATGCTGCTGACAAAAACTGAAGAAATAGCCAAAGCAAGTTTTATTAAATTTTGAGGCTCATCAGCACCTAGATTTCAGACAGAAAAAAATGTTCATCTTTCCAATACTCCTTAGAATTTCATTATATACTTCAAAGACCCACCGTTACACTCTCAGGACACTTTCTTTGATGTGTATTCTACTGCAATCTTTAAATTTCATGTCGATATTTGGTGTGTTTTTTTTCTATGTTGGTATTGATTTCTTTAAAGAGAAAAAAGAGGGAGGGGATTTATTGGTATTTGTTAAATTGAGAGATGTAAATATGTCCACGAACTCAAGCTTGATTGTGACCTTTGGGTGAATGGGGTTAAAGGTCAAGGTCATTTATGAGGTAATTTTCAAGGTAAAAAAACCCCTATAAACTTTATTTAACATTTAAGTAATCAAGCTAAATAAAATAAAGTTTTTTTAACCCCTTTGGTAAGGTAAGGTCAAGGGTCAAGGTCAAATATCAAAGTCTAAGGTCAAAGTCATTGGGGGAAAGACATATAAAAGCAATTGTAATATTTTTGCGGTTTTTTAAGAATTTGTATCAGTTTATCGTCTTGATCTGTTACCATTGCCAAGATCCGGCTATGCTTACTACTAAGTTTAAAACGGAAATCATGTGACCGGAAGCCATTTTTTTAAAAAAATTTTTGTGTTACTCGAGACATTTGCCATCTAAATAAATGTCCAAAATCATTTCAAATACTCATTCTATAAAATATATTTATGGGATAGTATAATACTCAATTAATAAAGTTTTTCTCTCATAACCGGAAGTTGCTGTTTTTGTTTCTTTGGGGACGGACATATATCGGAACAACAATTAAGATGCAATAGTGTGATGCCAAGAAGTATTCCTAAAAGAAAAGTTAAAATTCATGATTTCTTTGATCACTTCCTGTGACGACCGGAAGTGACGTCAGACAATATTATCTTAATTATTTTTGCCGACTCATCAAGATTAACCACTTTATTAAGTTTGGTGTCTTAATCTCGCAACGTTTACGAGATCTAGCTATGATAACTTCTCATTTTTAGGACAGGAAATCACGCGACCGGAAGTGAGTTTTGCAAAATTTCTTGACGTTAATGTAGACGTTGCAGTCTGAATAGCATATCCAAAAATCTTTCAAATACTTTGTAAATAAATGATATTTATTGGAAAGAAAAATACTGAAACTATGTAGTTTCACTCTTTTAACCGGAAGTTGTCGCTTTTTGTTTCCAGTGGTACTGAAATAATTGAAAACAACAAATAAGATGCTCTAATGTGAGGCTAAAACAGTTTCATAAAAGAAAAGTTGAAAATTTCGATTTTTTGGATCACTTCCTGTGACGACCGGAAGTGACGGCGGACGATCTTATCACAACTGATTTTGCCTACTTTACAAGGTCTATCACTCTAGATAAGTTTGATGTCTTTATCTTTTACCGTTTACGAGATCTAGCTATGTTAACATCTCATTTTGAGGACCGGAAATCACAGGATCGGAAGTAAATTTTAAAAAGATTTTTGACGTCTGAATAACATATTCAAAAACCATCTCAAATACATTACGCATAAAAAATATTTATGGGAGAGAAAAACACTGAAAATATGCAGTTTTTCTCTTATAACCGGAAGTTGTCGTTTTTGTTTCCGGTGGGACTGATATATTTCGAAACTACAAACAAGATGCTATAATATGATGCTAAAAAGTTTCAAAAAATAAAAAGTTGAAATTTTCATTTCTTTGATCACTTCCTTTACGACCGGAAGTGACGGCGGACAATGTTAACCCAATTGGTTTTGCCTACTAATCAAGATCTATTACACATATAAGTTTGGTGTCTTTATTTTTACCGTTTCTGAATATGACTCGGACAAAACTTTTTTGAAAAAAGCGGAAATCGGACATAACTCACGACAAGAAGTGAATTTTGAAAAATTGGAAACTGCATTGGAAAGATATTTTGACACTCTATCATCTCTGAAAATTTCCTCTGAATCTGTCCAGGATCTCTGAGAAATCGGCAAAACAAAAAGGAAAAAAATAATAATAATAAAAAGAAAAAACAGTAGAATCGCTATAAGGTCTTCCGTCTGAAACGGAAGACCTTAAAAGGAAAATGAAACAGTAGAATCACTATAAGGTCTTCCGTCTGAAACGGGAAACCTTTAAAAATAACTAGAAAAGAAACTCGTTGCGAGCAACGAGAGGTCTTGGGCTGATTCTGAAAAAAAAACCCACAAACTCGACTGAAAAAAGTAATCAAACTTTTTATGGAAAGAAAGGGATAAAAAAATCGCCAGCGTGAAAATCCAATGCGCTTACTATTACGCTATTGGGACCCAGCTCTAAATGTATTTGTATATATTTCTGCAACAGTACATCTGTCTTTGAATAATGAAAGGCGAATTCATAATTTTGCGTCAAACGCCTGAGTAAATCTTCGCGCCTTTTCTTTTGAATTGTCCATTAAATAGGTGTGATCGCTTCAATGGAAAGAAAAAAAAACGTTCTTATAGCTAAAATATCAAGGTGAAGAAAGTATATTTAAACATTTTTCAAATTTCATATTGCATATAAACAAGTAACACTAAAGCAAAGACACAGTTATTGAATTTCACTTTTTTAAAATTTCCCCTTTTTTCCCCCAAAATGAACTATCCAGATTAGTTAAGCTTTTATAAAAAGGTTGAAATGTTTTGCAAAAACATGTGTCGCCCGAAGACAATCAAGGAATCAGATGCCATTTATGCTAATAACTTGAATCAGATCTTTGAGACAAGAATGTTAATATAAACTCCATATAGCGATCTTTTAAAAAAAATGTTATCTTATTTTGTCTTTTCTATTATTTTAATTGGACACAAGTTGCATTGGAAAAACAGTTTGTAATTAAGGTCTTCCGTTTCAGCCGGAAGACCTTATAGTGATTCTACTGTTTCTTATTATTTTTTTTTTCCCTTTTCTTTTTTGACGATTTCTCAGAGATGACTGGAAGGATTCTTCTGAAATTCTCAGAGATGATAGAGAATAAAAATATCTTTAAGATGCAGTTTTCAGTTTTTCAAAATTCACTTCCGGTCGTCATTTATGTCCGATTTCCGCTTTTTTTAAAAAAGTTTTGTCCGAGTCATTTCAGAAACGGTAAGAGATAAAGAACCAAACTTATATGAGTAATAGATCTTGATAAGTAGGCAAAACCACTTGGGTTAACATTTCCCCGTACTTCCG
Organism: Saccostrea cuccullata; assembly: GCF_032062105.1. Taxonomy (NCBI): domain Eukaryota; kingdom Metazoa; phylum Mollusca; class Bivalvia; order Ostreida; family Ostreidae; genus Saccostrea; species Saccostrea cuccullata. The sequence continues at coordinate 1,940 of NW_026937829.1, read as the reverse complement.
GTCGTCACAGGAAGTGATCAAATAAATCAAAAATTTGAATTTTTTCTTTTTTGAAACTTTTTTTGCATTACATAATAGCATCTTATATGTAGTTTCGAAATATGTCAGTCCAACCGGAAATGAAAACGACAACTTCCGGTTATAAGAGAAAAACTGCATAATTTGAGTATTTTTCTTTCTCATAAATATTTTTATATATATAAAGTATTTGTAAAGATGTTTGGATATTTTTTAAGACTGAAAATGTTAAAGTAACGTCAAACATCTTTGTAAAATTCACTTCCAGTCGCGTGATTTTCTGTCCTCAAAATGAGAAGTTATCATAGCTAGATCTCGTAAGGGGTAAAAATGAAGACACCAAACTTATAGGAGTGGTAGATCTTGAAGAGTAGGCAAATATATATGGGTTAAGATCGTCCGCCGTCACTTCTGGTTGTCACAGGAAGTGATAAAAGAAATTGAAAAATTCAACTTTTCTTTATGGAAACCCCTTTGCATCACATTACAGCATTTTATTTGTAGTTTTGAAATATGTCAGTATCACCGGAAACAAAAACGACAACTTCCGGTTATAAGAGAAAAACTAAATAATTTGAGTATTTTTCCTTCACATTAATATTTTTTATAGATAAAGTATTTGTAATGATTTTTTGATGTATTATTCAGACTGCAACTGTTTGCAGTAACGTCAAATATCTTTGTAAAATTCACTTCCGGTTGCGTGATTTCCTTTCCTCAAAATAAGAAGTTATCATAGCTAGATCTCGTAAACGGTTAGAGTTTAAAAAACCAAACTTATAGGAGTGATATATCTTGATAAGTAGACAATTCCACTGGGTTAACATTGTCCGCCGTCACTTCCGCTTGTCACAGGAAGTGAACAAAAAATTTTAAAAAATTCAACTTTTCTTATGGAATCTTTCTTAGTGATACTTTAAAGCATCTTATTTGTAGTTTTGAAAATGTCAGTCCCACTGGAAACAAAAACGACAGCTTCCGGTTATAGAGAAAAGCTGCAAAAATTTAGTATCATACTATCCCATAATTTTTTTTTCTTATAAAAAGAGCATTTGAAATAATTTAAGGACATGTTATTCAGACTGAAATGTCTAAGTAACCTCAAATATCTTTTCAAAAATTTACTTACGATCATGTGATTTTTTTGTCCTCAAAATGAGAAGATAACATTACGAGATCTCTTAAACTGTAACAATCAAAACACTAAACTTATATATATAATAAACCATGAAGATTGTGCAACAGATATAGGGGAAAAAGGGCCGCCGTTACTTCCGGTCGTCACAGAAAGTGATAAAAAAATTGAAAATGATTTTTGTAAATGTTATTAAGACTATAATTTCTAAAGTAAGGTCGAGAATCTTGGTAAGTAACACCTCCGGTCGTTTGTTTTACTGAAATCATTTAAAATATTAGGTGCCTTTTTTAACATAGATAAAAGCTTTATCCATGCAGATAAAAAAGGGGGGAACGGAAGACCTTCTTTGTTTGTAGCAAAAAGTTTCTAGTTTCTATACTTACTTTTTTCATTGACATTGTTTCTAGAAAAACTATTACTTATAACTATGATTTAAGATCTGTTTTCACGTGTTGCAAATTAGAAGGTATTATTCATTTCATTTGCACATTTAGTCTTTTCTTTTTCTACTTTGAGAACCAGCCAAATCTAATAATAGATGAGTTTAAGAAAACATAGTTTGACACAGAATTGCAAGTAACTACGACGTGACAATCCAAGTATTCCTTTACATTACATTTTTCCTTGTGTTACTTTCGTTCAAGCAAAACCCCGGTTACTCCTATTGCGAAATGTCGGAGTTAACAGGGACAGCCGCCATCTTGGACTCGCTTCAGCTTTTTGAATGCTAATATCTAGAGTTTTGATTTATCAATATTCAAACAAATTTTATAGGGAGCATTAT